>NC_057803.1:303144846-303154055 GCF_018294505.1 Triticum aestivum | reverse complement strand
GGAGCCCGGATCCGGCCGCCCCCCTCCAACTCCGGCCGTCTACAGCTCCGGCAAGCTCGGATCCAGCCGTGCCTCGTTTTCCATGCTGATCTGAGATATTTTGGATCGGTTGACTTTCTCCTCCTGAAACCCTAATTTTATGCAAACTTTGACTGGTCATACCTCTGCATTAGTAGCTCCGATTTGGACATATAGTATATCAAAATGTTCGAATCGACGAGTACATTATTTCATTCCATTGCATCATTTTAATTTGAGTTCATCTTGATGCCCGAAATGCTGTTAGAAGGAGGCTTCGTGAGTTAATTGTCAGATCTGCTAGTTCATCTTAGACTTTTGTCATTTTTGCCATGATTGTTGTGTGCATGATATGCCTGTGAGTCCTTCATATGTTTTGTTAAGGATTTTGTCTTCTTTCCAGAGGTGCAACCCATGCATTTTTGTGATGTGTGTGGTGACTTGTGCAAGCTTGCAAAGTGAGGCACCCGGTAATTCTGTTTTCAGGGACAATAAGTCCTGGGATTGATTAGTTCATGATGCCATATGTTCGTGTTGTTTCCTAGTGATCCGTGCCTCTTTTGAGGATGATCAGTAAGGGAGTTTTGTTAATGTTGTAGTGCTATATCCATCCATGTCTTTGTTTGCATTTATGGAGCACCCTAGCTTAAGTCAATCGAGCTCTACTTTTGCTTCGTTGCGAATCTGGGCAGATCGTCAACTTGTTTGCGATTTTGCCGATGTTATTGTAGTTGATCCGTGCATGCTATGCCATTGTTCTTGCCATGTCTAGCTTGTATTTTGTGCTTTCTTGATGGATGTATGCTTGTCTTACCATGACTGGCACCATGGTGAGTGCATCGAGGTCGTAAACATGCCTTCGTGAGTTATGTTTTAGCATGTCCCAGTTTTTCTCTAAGTCTGAAACTGATTATGTTTTTGCTATGTTCGTGTGCTTGTTAGTATATTTTGTGATCCCTTTTGGCTCAAGGTCACTAAGGGACTTTTGTTAATCTTGTTGAGTAGCTCCATGCCATGTCTTTCTTTGTCATGTTCAGGTCCTGTAGCATGTTGTTTTGTTGCTCTGAAGAGGGCTATATGAACTGAAATTCCAGACAAGTGTTAATTTCACTAAGTCTGAGATCTGTTTTACCATTTGCGTTTTTGCCATGCTTGTTTGAACCACCTAATGGATGATTTGGCCGTAGCTCAGTGCTAGACTTTTGTTAAGAATCTTGTGTGCATACCTACCATGTATTTTATTGTCATGTTTGGACCCTGTAGCATGTTTATCTCATTGCATTTAGATGCCTACTTGCTGTAAATCGCAGACCGGTGTCATTTTTGAATCGCTTGCCATTTCCAAAACGTAACTCCGATTCCGGCGTTCTTTATATCGTTTTCAAGCGATTTCATCTCATCTTTCTAGTGGCACACTTGGATTTCCAAGTTGAGGCCAGGTTCATGCATTTCCTTTCATATCTTGCATGTTGCATCCCGCATCGCATCCCGCATAGCATATCATCTTTGCATCGTGTTGTTTGAGTTTTGCATGTGGTTGATTGTATCCTTGTTGCTCGTTTGTCTTGTTTGGGTAGAGCCGGGAGACGATTTCGCTAACGAGGAGCCCGTTGAGTTTGCTCTTGAGGATCCAGTCAACTCTGACAACTGTGCAGGCAAGATGATCATATCCTCGAAATCACTACTATCTTTGCTATGCTAGTTTGCTCGCTCTTTTGCTATGCCATTGCTACGATGCCTACCACTTGCTTGCAAGCCTCCCAAATTGCCATGTCAAACCTCTAACCAACCATTGTCCTAGCAAACCGTTGATTGGCTATGTTACCGCTTTGCTCATCCCCTCTTATAGTGTTGCTAGTTGCAGGTGAAGATCGGAGGCCGTTCCTTGTTGGAACATCTTTTATTTACTTGTTGGGATATCATTATATTATCTTGCTATCTTAATGCATCTATATACTTGGTAAAGGGTGGAAGGCTCGGCCTCTCGCCTAGTGTTTTCTTCCACTCTTGTTGCCCTAGTTTCCGTCATATCGGTGTTATGTTCCCGGATTTTGCGTTCCTTACGCGGTTGGGTTATAATGGGAACCCCTTGATAGTTCACCTTGATTAAAGCTTTTCCAGCAATGCCCAACCTTGGTCTTACCATTTGCCACCTAGCCTCTTTTTCCCTCGGGTTTCCGGAGCCCGCGGGTCATCTTATTTTAACCCCCCCCGGGCCAGTGCTCCTCTGAGTGTTGGTCCAAACTAGAGTCCTGTGCAGTGCCCCCTCAGGGAAACTCGAGGTTTGGTTTTAGTTGTATGGAGAGCTCATCTGAGTGTGCCCTGAGAAAGAGATATGTGCAGCTGCTATCGGGATTTGTCGGCACATTCGGGCGGTGTTGCTGGTCTTGTTTTAACCTGTTGAAGTGTCTTGACTTACCGAGATACCGAGTCTGATCGGAACGTCTTGGGAGGAGGTCTATTCCTTCGTTGACCGTGAGAGCTTGTCATGGGCTAAGTTGGGACTCCCCTGCAGGGATTGATCTTTCGAAAGCCGTGCCCGCGGTTATTGGCAGATGGGAATTTGTTAATGTCCGGTTGTAGATAACTTGAACCTTAACTTAATTAAAATGAATCAACTGAGTGTGTTACCGTGATGGCCTCTTCTCAGCGGATTCCGGGAAGTGGACACGGTGTTGGAGTAATGTTTGCGCAAGTTGTTCTCTAGTTCTCGCTCGTGCTTTGCCTCCTCTTCTCGCTCTCCCTTGCGAATAAGTTAGCCACCATACTTGCTAGTCGCTTGCTGCAGCTCCACTAATATTTTACCTTGCCATACCTATAAGCTTGAATAGTCTTGATCGCAAGGGTGCGAGATTGCTGAGTCCCCGTGGCTCACAGATTACTATTACACCAGATGTAGGGCCTGATGATTCCACTCCAGGAGACGCGTATGAGCTCAAGTGGGAGTTCGACGAAGACTCTCAATGATACTATGTTTCCTTTCCCGATGATCAGTAGTGGTGCCCAGTTGGGGGTGAACGGGACCATGTCGCATGTTGGGTTCTCTTTTATTTTGGCGCCGTAGTCGGGCCATGAGTGTTTGGATGATGTAATGTTATTTATGTACATGATTGACGTGGCGAGTATAAGCCAACTATGTTATCTCCCTTTTATTATCATATTACATGGGATGTTGTGAAGATTGCCTAACTTGCGACATATGCCTTCAATGCGATTATGTCTCTAAGTCGTGCCTTGACACGTGGGAGCTATAGTCGCATCGAGGGTGTTACAAGTTGGTATCAGAGCCTTCCCCGACCTTAGGAGCCCCATTGCTTGATCGTTTTTAGCGGTCGAGTTGTGTCTAGAAAAATGTTTTGAGTCATTTAGGAATTATGTATCGGAGAGTTTAGGAATTCTTTTTACTTCCCAGTCTCCTCATCGCTCTGGTAAGGCATCCTGACATAGAGTTTTGACTCTTCTCTTCTCAAATTTCACTAAATTTTTTTTTAGGATCACGTGGGTATCTTGGAATCGTTCCGATGGTTTTATGATGAGAACATTGACTTGGTGCCTCCTGTCAGGGGTTTAGTGGAAGTGTCCCGGGGAGTTGAGCTCTGAGGTGTTGTCATCATAATTTTATCGCTGCAGTTCTGGAATACCTGAGTTTAGTACGCCGACATCGAAAATCTTTTTTATGCAGTTCGTTGGTGAGATAACCTCGACGCCACCCAGTACTGGGGCAGGAGTTCGGGAGTATCGCCATAACTTGTATAACGGATGCTTTTTGAAGGTTGAGGTAGATGGTTTCCGAAGTTTTTCTTAGTTATGTGTTGAAGGATGGATACAGCTGGATGTAGGATTTGCTAGTTTGGGTGAGATATTATGCTTCCCCTGTATCCCCAACACCTGATTGCATAACCGGAAAGGTTCGGGAGTTTCATAGGTGGGAATTCTAGTAGCTCTAGTTCTTCTTCCACGGATATTGGTTTGAGATTGGGATTTCTTACCGATTATTCGTTCTTGATCCGTACCTTGTTGATTTATTTCTCTACCTTAATTCTACGTGGCTTCTCAATTTATGGATATGTGACCATTTCAAGAGGAATGCATTCGTTCATTTTGTTCGGATGTGAAGACTATAAGTTGCAATTTTCATTCCGTTGTATTCAGCTTCAATATTTGTCTGTCAATGTGCTAATGGTGGTCACCCTCTTCAGGATGGCTCCTCCATCGCGCACGACTCCGAATCCTGATCCGCCACCACCTCCACCTCCTCTAGAGGCATGGCAAGCTGTGATGGCCGCAACCAAAGCAAACACACAGCTGATCATGCAAATTCTTCAAGAGCGCAATCAAGGCAGTCAAGGGAATCAAGGCAGCAACCAGAGTCACTTTGCTACACTCAACCAGTTCCTTGCTAACGGGCCAAAGATTTTCAGCAATTGTGTTGAGGCAACCGATGCTGACGATTGGCTTGTGGATCTGTGTAAGCATTTAGAGTGCAGTAACGCTAGGCCTGAGGACTTTGTCAAGTTCGCTTCCTTCCAACTCAAAGATCAAGCCGCAGAATGGTTCCAGCAGTACAAGGATTCCAGAGGCGGACGTGTTATCACTTGGGATGATTTCCGTTGAGATTTCCGAGCTCATCATATTCCCCAGAGCGTGGTTGAAAGCAAGCGTGAGGAATTCCGCAATCTGAAGCAAGGCTCTTTGTCTGTCTATGACTACAACAAGTTGTTCCAGAAGCTTGCCCGCTTTGCCAAGCAGGACGTCCCTGATGAGAAGAGCATGATATATCAGTTCAGGGGTGGTCTCAGAGAAGATATTCAGCTCGCTCTTGTTCTCTTCGAGCCCTTGAGATACGATGAGTTCTACAACATGGCACTGAAGCAAGAGGCTGCTCAGTTGAGGTGTGATGCTTCCAAGAAGCGAGTCAGAGATGCTACTCCTTCTTCCTCTACTCAAATGGCCAAGTAGCAGAAGTTTTGGCTTCCTCCTCCTCCGTTCCGTCAGCCATATCAGCAGAAGAGCAAAGGTGGCAGTGGTTCTTCCCACCCACCCAACCCCGGCTTTCAGAACAAGACTTCGTCTCAACCTCCAAGATCGAGTGCTCCGTATCACCGTCCGCTTTCAGAGGTCACATGCAACAAGTGCCAACAGAAGGGTCACTATGCCAACAAGTGTCTCAACCAGAGGCGTCTTCCTCCTCCTCCTGTCAGATCGGCAAGTACAGCTGTGGTCAAGCATAACCCCAAGTTCGCCAAGGTCAATATGGCGAATGCATCTCAGGCAGAGGACTCGTCAAATGTGATCATGGGTAACCTTCCTATTACTGATATTCCTGCAAAAGTTCTTTTTGACACGGGTGCATCGCATTGCTTCATTTCCAAACCTTTTGCATCAAAGTATGAGTGTGATTATCAGTATCTGCAAAGTTCCTTGCAAATTGTGTCACCGGACAAGCAGATGACAGCTAACACCTGCGTCCCGGAGGTTACTATCACATTGGGTGACTACAAGTTCCTTTCTTCCCCAATTGTTCTTGGTAACTCGGATATTGATCTTATTCTCGGAATGGATTGGCTTTCTAAGCACAAGGCACATCTTGATTGTGCTGCCAGGCAGATTCAATTGACTCATTCGTCTGAGGATGTAATTGTCTTTGCCGCTCGGGATAATACCATTCGTCTGTTTTCTCTCAATGAGAAGGGTGAATTGGATGCCATCTCTCAAATTCCAGTCGTTTGCGAGTATCAAGCCGTCTTTCCAGAAGAGCTTCCAGGAATGCCTCCGCACCGGCCAGTTGAATTCGTTATTGATCTTGAGCCTAGCACGGAACCTGTGTGCAAACGTCCTTACAAGCTCGGTCCTGAAGAGTTGAAGGAGCTGAAGAAGCAACTCGATATGCAAGAGAAAATGGGTCTAATCCGGCCTAGTTCTTCTCCGTGGGGTGTGGTGTTCTTTTTGTGAAGAAGAAGGATGGAACAGACCAACTTTGTGTTGATTACCGTCCAGTGAACAAGAAGACCATCAAGAACAAATATCCACTTCCCAACATCAATGAGCTGTTCGAACAACTCAAAGGTGCCCAAGTATTCTCCAAGCTTGATCTCCGTATGGGTTATCACCAGATTCGCATTCGTGAAGAAGATATTCCCAAGACAGCATTCAGAACAAGCTTTGGTTCATATGAATACACTGTCATGTCTTTTGGCCTCGCCAACGCTCCTCCGACGTTCTCTCGAATGATGAACTTCATCTTCAACACCTACACCAATGACTTCGTTTTGGTCTATCTCGACGACATTCTGGTTTTCTCGAAGAACAAGGAAGATCATGCCAAGCACTTGCGTTTGGTTCTTGATAAGCTCAGGGAACATCAGTTCTACGCCAAGTTCTCCAAGTGTGAATTTTGCCTTGATGAGGTTCTTTATCTTGGTCATATCATCTCTGCCAAGGGCATTGCCGTGAATCCTGAGAAGGTGTCTGCAATTGTGAATTGGGAACCTCCTCAGAACGTGAAGCAACTCCGCAGTTTTCTCGGTCTCGCAAGCTATTGCCGAAGATTCGTTGAAAACTTCTCCAAGATTGCGAAGCCTCTCTCAAATCTTCTTCAGAAGCACGTCAAGTACGTTTGGTCTATGGAGTGTGACATTGCTTTAAACACTTTGAAAGAGAAGTTGATCACTACTCCAGTTCTGACTCCGCCTGATGAATCCAAGCCGTACGAGGTCTTTTGTGATGCCTCTCTCCAAGGTCTTGGCGCAGTATTGATGCAAGAGAAGAAAGTTGTTGCTTATACATCTCGCCAGTTGAAGCCTAATGAGAAGAACTACCCCACTCATGATCTCGAGTTGGCGGCAGTTGTGCATGCTCTTTTGACTTGGAGACATCTTCTATTGGGAAGAAAAGTGGACATTTCCACTGATCACAAGAGTCTCAAGTACATCTTCACTGAGCCTAATCTCAACCTCAGGCAAACTCGATGGGTCGAAATGATTCAAGAGTATAATCCGAGTATCGAGTATACTCCAGGAAAGGCTAATGTGATTGCTGACGCTTTGAGCAGGAAAGCTTACTGCAACAGTCTGATTCTCAAGCCTTATCAACCCAAGCTTTGTGAAGCTTTTCGCAAACTTAATCTGCAAGTTGTTCCTCAAGGTTTCCTCGCCAACCTTCAAGTCTCTCCTACCTTAGAAGACCAGATTCGCCAAGCTCAGCTTCTTGATGCTATGGTGAAAAAGGTGAAGATTGGGATTGCCAAGAGTCAGTCCAAGTACAAGTGCTACCGCCTTGATGACAAGGACACTCTCTTCTTTGAGGATCGTATTGTTGTTCCCAAAGGTGACCTCCGTAAAGTGATCATGAACGAGGCTCACAATTCTCTCCTCTCCATCCACCCTGGGAGCACAAAGATGTATCAGGACCTTAAGCAAGCTTATTGGTGGACTCGAATGAAGCGCGAGATCGCTCAATTCGTGAATGAATGTGATGTCTGCAGAAGAGTGAAGGCAGAACACCAAAGGCCAGCAGGTCTCCTCCAACCTCTTGCCATTCCAGAATGGAAGTTTGGCCACATTGAAATGGACTTCGTGACTGGGTTTCGAAAGTCCAAGCATGGCAATGATGCTATATTCGTTGTCATCGACAAACTCACCAAAGTGGCTCATTTTCTGCCTATCAAAGAGTCGATCACTGCAGCTCAATTGGCGGAACTCTATACCTCGTGTATTGTCTCTCTGCACGGTATTCCTCAAGTGATCTCTTCAGACCATGGAAGCATCTTTACCTCGAAGTTTTGGGATTCTTTTCAGAAGGCCATGGGCACGAACATCCGCTTCAGCACTGCTTTCCATCCTCAAACAAGCGGTCAAGTCGAGCGTGTCAACCAGATTCTTGAAGATATGCTCAGGGCTTGTGTGATCTCCTTCGGCATGAAATGGGAGGATTGTCTTCCTTATGCTGAATTCTCCTACAACAACAGTTTTCAAGCAAGTTCGGGCAAGACCCCTTTTGAAATTCTGTATGGCAGGAAGTGCCGTACCCCTCTCAACTGGTCTGAAACCGGTGAACGTCAGCTTTTGGGAAATGACTTAATCACAGAAGCAGAAGAAATGTGCAAAGTCATTTGTGATAACCTCAAAGCAGCCCAATCCCGTCAGAAGAGCTACTATGATAGTAAGCACCGTGATTTGGCTTTTGAGATCGGAGATCATGTTTACCTCCGTGTCTCTCCTATGAAAGGTACTCGTCGCTTCGGTATCAAAGGGAAGCTTGCTCCTAGATACGTGGGACCTTTCAAGATTGTCAGCAAGAGAGGCGACCTCGCCTATCAACTCGAGCTTCTTTCAAACTTTGCAAATGTTCATGATGTGTTGCATGTCTCTCAGCTTCGAAAGTGCTTCAAGACTCCTGACCGCACCGTCAACTTCGAGGACATTGAGCTCCAAGAAGATCTCTCTTATCGTGAGCACCCAGTTGCTATTCTTGAAGAGACTGAACGCAAGACTCGCAACAAGTCAATCAAATTTCTCAAAGTCAAGTGGTCACACCATTCCGACCGTGAAGCTACCTGGGAACGCGAGGATCACCTCCGTTCTGAGTACCCGGCGTTCTTTCAGTCCTAGATCTCGGGACGAGATCCTTTCGTAGTGGTGGAGTGTTGTAACACCCCAGATATAACTTTCCCAATTTGTACTCCAACTCTTGCCATTTTCGGCGTTAAGTTATATTTATTTTCTCGGGTTCGGGTTTTTGTCTCCGTGTGTTGTTGTCTTTGTCATGCATCTCACATCATGTCATCATGTGCATTACATTGCATACGTGTTCGTCTCATGCATTCGAGCATTTTCCCCGTTGTCCGTTTTGCATTCCGATGCTTCATTCTCCTCTGGTGGTCATTTCTAGCTTTCTTTCGTGTGTGGGGATTAAACATTTCCGGATTGGACCGAGACTTGCCAAGCGGCCTTGATTTACTACCGGTAGACCGCCTGTCAAGTTTCCTACCATTTGGACTTCATTTGATACTCCAACGGTTAACCGAGGGACCGAAAAGGCCTCGTGTGTGTTGCAGCCCAACACCCCTCCAATTTGGCCCAAAACCCACCAAACTCTGCTCCATGTCCTAGAGCGTTCGATCACGATCGCGTGCCTGAAAACCGCACCTCATTTGGACTCTCCTAGCTCCACTTATGCCTATAAATAGACCC
>NC_057803.1:303123716-303144393 GCF_018294505.1 Triticum aestivum | reverse complement strand
ACCTCCCACCGCGACGGGCCTGAAGGCCCAAGGCTGGCCCCCGACGCCGCCACCGCGGGCCATGCCCCACGCCGCCGTCCTTCGCCGCGCCCCATGCCGCCGTCCTCCGCCGCCGCCGCCTCGCCCGCTGCTGCCGCCTCGCCGCGCCGCCGCCGCCGCCACCGCGGGTCGCCGCCCCGCCGCCCGCTCCTCTCCGGCGACCGGAGCCCGAATCCGGCCGCCCCCCCTCCAACTCCGGCCGTCTACAGCTCCGGCGAGCTCGGATCCAGCCGTGCCTCGTTTTCCGTGCTGATCTGAGATATTTTGGATCGGTTGACTTTCTCCTCCCGAAACCCTAATTTTATGCAAACTTTGACCGGTCATACCTCCGCATCCGTAGCTCCGATTTGGACATATAGTATATCAAAATGTCCGTCTCATCGAGTATATCATTTCATTCCATTGCATCATTTTCATTTGAGTTCGTCTTGATGCCCGAAATTCTGTTAGAAGGAGGCTTCGTGAGTTAATTGTCAGATCTGCTAGTTCATCTTAGACTTTTGTCATTTTTGCCATGATTGTTGTGTGCATGATATGCCTGTGAGTCCTTCATATGTTTTGTTAAGGATTTTGTCTTCTTTCCAGAGGTGCAACCCATGCTTTTTTATGATGTGTGTGGTGACTTGTGCAAGCTTGCAAAGTGAGGCACCCAGTAATTTTGTATTCAGGGACTTAGAGATTTCACTAAGTCATGGGATTGATTAGTTCATGATGCCATATGTTCGTGTTGTTTCTTGGTGATCCGTGCCTCTTTTGAGGATGATCAGTAAGGGAGTTTTGTTAATGTTGTAGTGCTCTATCCATCCATGTCTTTGTTTGCATTTATGGAGCACCCTAGCTTGAGTCAATCGAGCTCTACTTTTGCTTCGTTGCGAATCTGGGCAGATCGTCAACTTGTTTGCGATTTTGCCGATGTTATTGTAGTTGATCCGTGCATGCTATGCCATTGTTCTTGCCATGTCTAGCTTGTATTTTGTGCTTTCTTGATGGATTTATGCTTGTCTTACCATGACTGGCACCATGGTGAGTGCATCGAGGTCGTAAACATGCCTTCGTGAGTTATGTTTCAGCATGTCCTAGTTTTTCTCTTAAGTGTGAAACTGATTATGTTTTTGCTATGTTCGTGTGCTTGTTAGTATATTTTGTGATCCTTTTGGCTCAAGGTCACTAAGGGACTTTTGTTAATCTTGTTGAGTAGCTCCATGCTATGTCTTTCTTTGTCATGTTCAGGTCCTGTAGCATGTTGTTTTGTTGCTCCGAAGAGGGCTATATGATCTGAAATTCCAGACAAGTGTTAATTTCACTAAGTCTGAGATCTGTTTTACCATTTGCGTTTTTGCCATGCTTGTTTGAACCTCCTAATGGATGATTTGGCCGTAGCTCAGTGCTACACTTTTGTTAAGCATCTTGTGTGCATACCTGCCATGTATTTTGTTGTCATGTTTGGATGCTGTAGCATGTTCATCTCATTGCATTTAGATGCCTACTTGCTGTAAATCGCAGACCGGTGTCATTTTTGAATCGCTAGCCATTTCCAAACCGTAACTCCGATTCCGGCGTTCTTTATATTGTTTTCAAGCGATTTCATCTCATCTTTCCAGTGGCACACTTGGATTTCCATGTTGAGGCCAGGTTCATGAATTTCCTTTCATATCTTGCATGTTGCATCCCGCATCGCATCCCGCATAGCATATCATCTTTGCATCGTGTTGTTTGAGTTTTGCACATGGTTGATTGTATCCTTGTTGCTTGTTTGTCTTGTTTGGGTAGAACCGGGAGACGATTTCGCTAACGAGGAGACTGTTGAGTTTGATCTTGAGGATCCAGTCAACTCTGACAACTGTGCAGGCAAGATGATTATACCCTCGAAATCACTACTATCTTTGCTATGCTAGTTTGCCCGGTCTTTTGCTATGCCATTGCTACGATGCCTACCACTTGCTTGCAAGCCTCCCAAATTTCCATGTCAAACCTCTAACCCACCATTGTCCTAGCAAACCGTTGATTGGCTATGTTACCGCTTTGCTCAGCCCGTCTTATAGCGTTGCTAGTTGCAGGTGTAGATCGGAGGCCGTTCCTTGTTGGAACATCTTTTATTTACTTGTTGGGATATCATTATATTATCTTGCTATCTTAATGCATCTATATACTTGGTAAAGGGTGGAAGGCTCGGCCTCTCGCCTAGTGTTTTGTTCCACTCTTGCCGCCCTAGTTTCCGTCATATCGGTGTTATGTTCCCGGATTTTGCGTTCCTTACGCGGTTGGGTTATAATGGGAACCCCTTGATAGTTCGCCTTGATTAAAGCTTTTCCAGCAATGCCCAACCTTGGTCTTACCATTTGCCACCTAGCCTCTTTTTCCCTCGGGTTTCCGGAGCCCGCGGGTCATCTTATTTTAACCCCCCCGGGCCAGTGCTCCTTTGAGTGTTGGTCCAAACTAGAGTCCTGTGCAGCGCCCCCTCGGGGAAACTCGAGGTTTGGTTTTAGTTGTATGGAGCGCTCATCTAAGTGTGCCCTGAGAAAGAGATATGTGCAGCTCCTATCGGGATTTGTCGGCACATTCGGGCGGTGTTGCTGGTCTTGTTTTAACCTGTCGAAGTGTCTTGAATTACCGAGATACCGAGTCTGATCGGAACGTCTTGGGAGGAGGTCTATTCCTTCGTTGACCGTGAGAGCTTGTCATGGGCTAAGTTGGGACTCCCCTGCACGGATTGATCTTTCGAAAGCCGTGCCCGCGGTTATGGGCAGATGGGAATTTGTTAATGTCCGGTTGTAGATAACTTGAACCTTAACTTAATTAAAATGAATCAACTGAGTGTGTTACCGTGATGGCCTCTTCTCGGCGGAGTCCGGGAAGTGGACATGGTGTTGGAGTAATGTTTGCGCAGGTTGTTCTCTAGTTCTCGCTCGTGCTTTGCCTCCTCTTCTCGCTCTCCCTTGCGAATAAGTTAGCCACCATACTTGCTAGTCGCTTGCTGCAGCTCCACTCATATTTTACCTTGCCATACCTATAAGCTTGAAACGCACTCCTTCCTCTGGGCGCTCCCTCCACCCTCGTGGGCCCCCTGTTGCTCCACCAACGCACTCCTTCCTCCTATATATACCTACGTACCCCCAAACTACCAGATACGGAGCCAAAACCCTAATTCCACTGCCGTAACTTTCTGTATCCATGAGATCCATCTTGGGGCATTTTCCAGAGCTCCGCTGGAGGGGGCATCGATCACGGATGGCTTCTACATCAACATCGTAGCCCCTCCAATGAAGTGTGAGTAGTTTACCTCAGACCTTCGGGTCCATAGTTATTAGCTAGATGGCTTCTTCTCTCTTTTTGGATCTCAATACAAAGTTCTCCCCCTCTCTTGTGGAGATCTATTCGATGTAATCTTATTTTGCAGTGTGTTTGTTGAGACCGATGAATTGTGGGTTTATGATCAAGTTTATCTATGAACAATATTTGAATCTTCTCTGAATTCTTTTATGTATGATTGCTTATCTTTGCAAGTCTCTTCGAATTATCAGTTTGCTTTGGCCTACTAGATTGATCTTTCTTGCAATGGGAGAAGTGCTTAGCTTTGGGTTCAATCTTGCGGTGTCCTTTCCCAGTGACAGTAGGGGCAGCAAGGCACATATTGTATTGTTGCCATCGAGGATAACAAGATAGGGTTTATATCATATTGCATGAGTTTATCCCTCTACATCATGTCATCTTGCTTAAAGCGTTACTCTGTTCTTATGAACTTAATACTCTAGATGCATGCTAGATAGCGATCGATGTGTGGAGTAATTGTAGTAGATGCTGGCAGGAGTCGGTCTACTTGTCTCAGACGTGATGCC
Source organism: Triticum aestivum (assembly GCF_018294505.1). Taxonomy (NCBI): domain Eukaryota; kingdom Viridiplantae; phylum Streptophyta; class Magnoliopsida; order Poales; family Poaceae; genus Triticum; species Triticum aestivum. The sequence goes on along the minus strand of NC_057803.1, from coordinate 303,140,518 downwards.
TATATACATGATCATACCTAGATATTCTCATAACTATGCTCAATATCCTTATCATACCTCAATGGGATATTATGGTGCACATACAGATTGGAAGTCTTCTCTCCATTTGTGCAATTCACTAAAATCAAGCAACATTACCGTACAAGTAGCACAACATATGAAAGCACACTCCACAATCATGTGAAAGAAGGCTAAGTACTGACCTCTCATGACGCGGAATTCAAACAACTCACAAGAATAAGATCTGAACCAAATTTGCCAACACGGATAGGAATTATGATCTCCTCTTGTGCTGTTCCACTAAGATCAAGCAATCAAGCAATGATGTCAATGTGACATTTTGGTTGAACTACACAAAACACTCTTAAAAAAAGTGTTTTGTGCAGTGTAACAAAATGTCACAATAGCAACAAGGTGAAGTAGACAACCCTGTTTACACAGAGGTGCAAAGGAAACAACAAGTGGTCAATAATGGTGGATGACACAAAAGCCATCAAAAAGAAGCATCTAACTTATCTAATTGGGAAAGAAAGCAAGACAGTAGCGTTTCTCAAACGGTGGCATTGATTCATATTAATAGAGAGATTATATTAACAACAAAATTCGTTAAACATGTAATTTTCTTTTAACTGTGGCATTGCATCAATTTTCCAGCGGCATTATTAGAGGGTGTTTGTTTACAGGGACTTTTTGGTGTAGGGACTAAAAAAAGTCCCTTTTAGTCCCATCTAAACCAAACAGGAGGGACTTTTAGGGACTAAAAGTGGGTATTCGAGACTAAAGAAAGAAGACCCCGATGGAGAGTCTTTTTGGGACTTTTTCCAACAGTTGCCCCTGCCCCGCATCGCACCTTATCTCTATTAGTTCATTACTAGGGGTAACATGGTCTTTTAGCATGCCATTTAATAACCTCTAGTGCATTTATAGTCCTTGGAACCAAGCAGGTAGGGACTAGGGACTTTTAAGTTGGGACTAAAAAAAGTACTAGGACTTTTTAACCAAACAGGGCCTTAGATTAACAACAACTAAAGAATTGCACGGGACAATGGACTCACCATCACCATGTGCACCTACCGATGTATGATGGGGTGATGCATAGTCTGTTGCAACAAAGAACAAACAACCAAGGAGCATATTTGTGTTGGTCCCAGTTTTGTTATCTGTAGAAACCTTTCCCTATGTGAGCGTAGTGTCACATCCCTAGCTAGTCACTGCTTGTCATTGCATCATCATCTTGCATCATGTTTAAATTTCTCAGAAAGTTGAAATGGGGATTGTTGAAACCCTAGCACCAAATGAATTCAACTAGGATAAATAAAAATATTTTCAATGAACCCAAATGCCCTTTAGAAATTTTCATGATTTTTGTTAAAGGTGAAAACCTTTGCCAAAAATGATGCAAATATCTCTAGGCCATTCTGGATTTTTGAATTAAATCTTATTGTATTTGACTTTGGGCATTTAAATACTATAAATAATTTAAATGTTCAAATAATGTTGGGACTATTTTTGGGCCACTGAAATAATTCAGCAAGTGTCCAGGAATATTTTCAGGATTCATACAAGTGATTTGGTGTTGTTACTAAATAAAAAAAACAAATTTGCAAAATAGAAAACAGAACAAAGTAGAAATTAAAAGAGAGAGAGAGAGAGGACTTACCTGGCTTACCTGTAGCCCAGCTGTGTGGCCCAACACTGTAGCTAGCCCAGCCCAACTCCTCCCCTGTCTTCAACCTCGTGCCAGTAGGCACGAGGGCGTGTGCCTGCGGCACATACGCGCGCGCCCGGCCACCTCATGCTTTCCCGGGGCGCCCTGAGCCTTCCGTCGCGCCACGCCACCCCCCCAGACCCGTATGGATCGATCTCTCCCTCCCTCGCTCTCCCCCTCGCCCGTTCCCCGCCATGGCCGAAGCCTCCATGGACGCACCGCCGCCGTTCGCCACTGCCATCAACCTTCCCACGCCCATCCAGCTATGCCACGAGCTCTGCCTCGATCCCCGCGTCCTCTACACCAATCCAGGCGCCGCCAGGAGCTTCGTAACGACGACCCCGAGCTCTTCTTCCTCCTCGGACCCGTGGATCACCACCGTCGATTCGCCAGACCCCGTGCCTCCCCTGCCTCGCCAGCAGCACCAGAAGAACTGCGGTGAGCCACTGCATCATTTCCCCCATGCCCCGTTGCCTAATTTGCTCCCTAGCTAGCTCCACCACCCTGCCCGAAAGCTTTCTCGTTGCCGGCCATGTCACCGCCGTGGCTAGAGCCTGCAAATGTCGTGTCTGAGCATGTTTTCGTCCTCAGCGCGTTCCCAGGAACCCAGAACACCTACCCACTCGTCCTCCCGTACACCGTAGCACGCTATCCATCTTCACCGAACTCCGGCCACCGCAGAAGCGGACACCGCCGTTGATCTAGCTCATCTCCGGCGACCCCACTAGCACGAGCCGACGCGGACGAGGCTCAGGGTTCCAACGGTGCCATCTGTGCCTCGAACCGTGGCCTGTGCTGTGATTCCGCACATCGCCGCCATCTCGGACCTCGCCAACGGTTAGTCGTCGGCAGGTTTGACCGAGTTGACCCGGGGGTTTGACCCTGTCTGACCAGGGTTTGACCACCCTGGGTCACTGAAGCGTGGGGCTAGCCCTGCTAATTAACCCATGTTAGTGTTAATTTATTTAGTTAGTTTTAATTAGCCTCTGACATGTGGGCCCAGGCCTTAACTAAACTAGATTAGGTTTAGTTTATTTTTAGTTAACCTTGTTAGTTAATTGTGTCACTGACGTGTGGACCCCACACGTTAGGTTTGACCTGGACCGAGCCGTTGACCTGCTGACGTCACTTTGAGGTCATGCTGACGCAGTAAAGCACTTTCTGGATTTAAGTTTATTTAGAAAATTCCAGAAATTAGTATAAACTTCAAAAAATCATAGAAAACTATCTATAACTCCAAATAAGATAAATTATATTTGGAAAATTATTAGAAAAATTCTAGGAATCCATCTGTACCATTTTCATGCATGTTTGAGCAAGTTAACCTCACTGTTTAGGATGCAACATGATTAGGGCAAATTTCATAATAGGTTTGGAGTTGGAATTTGATGTAGTTTTGAATTCCACTTCAATTAAAATGACGTTCTGTTGCATTAGCCCAAATCAACAGCATATTTCCATGTCATGATCATGCATCATATTGCTGCATCGCATTGATTGTGTTCTTCCTTGTTTGCCGGTAATTGTCCCCTCTCAGTAGACGACGTTCCGACGCTGTGATCATTGACACTGATGAATACCCAATCATATCTTCAGAAGTGCTAGGCAAGCAAAACCCCCTTGTTCATTCCGATACAATCCCACTCTCTCGCTCCTGCTCTCTTTTACTGCATTAGGACAACAATGTTTCAACTGTTACATGCTGCGGTAGCTGAACCCCTTTCCTCTGCATGACCTGTCATTGCCATAGTAAATAGATGAAACCCACTAGCATGAGTAGGAGTTGTTTGAGCCCTGATGTGCCTACTCATTCATGTTTGTTTCTCATGCCTGCTACTGCTTAGAGTTGAGTCAGGTCTGATTCATCGGGGATGAATTGGATTGTGGTGAACATGTCCTACTGTTGAGAGCTAAGTGTGTGAACACGATTTGGTAAAGGTACCGGTGAGAGGCCATGTAGGAGTACATGGTGGGTTGTCTCATTGCAGCCGTCCTTAGGAACTGAGTTCTGTGTTTGTGATCCATGAACAGTTACTACCACACCTTGGGTTCCGGGAACTCGGCCCCTCTCGGCTTATTAATCAACTCGATATCTGTCCAGGATTTGCAACTAGTTTCTGGTGTTTGTAGGTAGTGTTAGTAGTCTACCAAGTGGCACCCGGTATAGGTGGGCTTGGTACAGACTAGGCACAGTGACACGGTGTACCAAGTGGCACCCGGATGGTGGGCTTGGGAACCCTGCACACATCGTTTGGGGCCGTGAGCGACACCTCGGCCGGATCTCCTTGCGGATGGAACCCGAATAGGCGATAAACCCGGACTAGAGACTTGTTGGTTAGTCAGGTCGTGGCCGACTCCCTCGCCCGGCTTCCGCTTGAAGGTTGCCGAGGTACATGATGTGTACATGGCGATAAGTGGCGAGAGCGTGTGTGAAGAAGTACACCCCTGCAGGGTTATCATTATCTATTCGAATAGCCGGATTCCTCGGATATGGAAACTTGGACCCCTTGCATAGTTCATAGATAAGTGAAAGTGGATACTCTAAAATGCGCAAGATAAGCGTGAGTGCTATGGATGGTGTTCTCGCAGGGAGACGGGAGCGGATCCATAGTGGTGTATTGGTATGGTGAATTTGTGGACTCGTGTGCGCCACCTCAAAAGAGTTACTTGCATTCGTAGTTCAGGATAGCCACCGAGTCAAAGCTGGCTTGCTGCAGTTAAACTCCACCACCCCTTTGTTGATACCGATGCATATGTAGATAGTTCTGATGTAAGTCTTGCTGGGTACATTTGTACTCACGTTTGCCTATTTTATGTTTTGCAGAGAAATTTCAGTCTCGCTATTAGTTCCACGTGGACTTCAATGTTTAGCTTGATACCTCAGCTACGATCTTGTACCCTTGGGAGGGTCTGGTAGATAGTCAGGCTCCTCAGCCTTCTTCATTTTTAGTTGTCTGTACTCAGACAAGTTAAGCTTCCGCATGTGCTTTGACTTGTATGCTCTAAATGTTGGGTCATGAGACCCATGTTTGTAATATCTCGCTCCTCGGAGCCTAATGAATAATACTTGAGTCGTAGAGTTATGTTGTGATGCCATGTTGTATTTACACATATCGAGCATATTGTGTGTATGATGGAAATGCTTGGTATGTGTGGGATCTGACAACCTAGTTGTTTATCCTTGGTAGCCTCTCTTATGGGGAAATGTAGTCTTGTGCTTCCATGAGCCATAGTAGTCCGCTACAGCCCGGTTCACCGGAGTCCTGCTAGCCCAACACTACTGCTCCGGAACACTTGACTGGCCGGCATGTGATTCACTTCGTTCATGTGTCTGTCCCTTCGGGGAAATGTCACGCGGTGACATCCGGAGTCCTTCCTAGCCTGCTACATCCCAGGTTCCCGGAGTCCTGTTAGCCCAGTGCTACAGCCCAGATTCACACGCTGCTGACTGACATGCTCGATGTTGATTCATGTATGCCTGTCCCCGTAAGTTAGTGCCACTTTGGGTTCACGACTAGTCATGTCGGCCCGGGTTCTCTGTCATATGGATGCTAGCGACACTATCATATACGTGAGCCAAAAGGCGCAAACGGTCCCGGGCCATGGTAAGGCGACACCCGTGGGAATACCGTGCGTGAGGCCGCAAAGTGATATGAGGTGTTACAGGCTAGATCGGTGTGACTTAGAATCGGGGTCCTGACACGTAGCAAATCTAGTCCTGCTGAAACTCTACAGCCTTGTCCCCCAAAACAAAAAGATCAGTTTGTTACAGATGTGCGTACTGCATTTGTCATTGTTTTGCCTTTTCGACCAATGTAGGTGCTGGATAGCCAGTCTGTACTAGTACTTTCCCCCTTCCTTTCCTCTTTGAACCACGTCCTAGATTCATGCTATACAACTTTCCTCACTACTTTCCCCAATTCCTTTCCTCTTTAAACCACGTCCTAGATTCATGCTATACAACTTTCCCCAATACTTTCCCCCCTTCATTTCCTTTTTGAACCACGTCCTAGATTCATGCGATACAACTTTCCCCACTACTTTCCCCCCATTCCTTTCCTCTTTGAACCACGTCCTAGATTCACGCTATACAACTTTCTCCACTACTTTCCTGTTTGATCCAACACCAAGATTCGAGTGCAGAAGTGGAAGAAGCCCACATGCAACTAGAGCAATGCATGTGGAATTATGTAAATTATACCTTAAGGTTCTTGGGTTGTGGTTCGGTGGGCGACCGGAGGCCGTTTTGCCCACACTATGTACGACGGCCATGAAGAAGGGGTCAGAGGCCCTCCTGCGCCACCGCTGGGTGAAAGAGAATAGTTGCAACAGTAGTGGATTCCCTCCCTCGCCAACGGCGACAGTGTTAAGCCTCCTTCCCTTCCCGGCAGACGGATCCTGCCGGCTCTTTGACTAGCAGTGAGGGGGGAGAGAGATGCCAATGAAGTCTTGTTTAGATCTGGAGAGAGTGAGAGTGTGTAAAGAGAGCAACTACAAGCGCCGAGGCTCCAGTGTGTATATATAGTGGAGAGAGTGTGTGAAGAGTGCAAACCCTAGAAAACGAGAAAGAAGTCAAAAAAAAATTATGCTCAAATGTGGTTATTGAACCAGAGACCTCTAGTTTGATGAGCGACAGGCTAACCAGCTACACCACCCTCATGTTATGTTTAACAAGAGGAAAGTAACCTTTTATACAGTCCTGCATTCGTGTGGCAAGCATGTCGTGTTTTTTTTGTGTGGGAGTCATTGGGATTTAAATCATAATCGTGTCATGTGGCTTTGGTGGTAAGGTCTTTTGGGATTTACAGCAGTGTTGGTAGTACAGAAATAATGCAACCTTAATCACCTTACCTCTCTCCATGTAGTACGTTGGGTCCCACCAGACAGAGGGTGAAACAAAAAAAATTAATAAGCAAAATGTTAGTACGCGAAATACAAATTAATATAATTTTTTGTGACATGCATGAACATTTTGTTAGTTCAATCTATGGTCAAAATTTGACACGAAATACAATGGGAACCAATAAACCAGGACAGAGGTAGGGGCTATTTGGATTGTGACTATATCTGCCATACATTGCCACATGATTTTTGCCACACTTGCCTTAGTTGAGTTGCTCAAACTGTTAGCCACACTTTGTCTTGCCTAAGGGAATCTTGCCACACCTTTTGTGTTTATGACATTTGGGGTTCACTGGTAATAAAAATATTCTTGCCGTAGGTGTGGCTAGAACCAAGCACCTAACTTGGTCAAATTTGCCTAAGGTGAGGTGTGGCAAAATGTGGCAAGGTGTGGCTAGGAACCAAATAGCCCCGTAGTATGCGAAGTTTGCCGTCGGAAGCGAGCCGATCTGGCTCTCCTGAGCTAGAAAGGTTTTTCTAGTCCATCCAAGCTAGCTGGTCCACAAAAGCTGACATATTTTAACAATTCCAAATGCCTAACCTTGCTCGGCTAGGCTATAAACTGTTCTTGCTAAGGATCCAAATGCTCCCTTAGTAACTCGCACGATATTCCTATTCTATGAACCTGTGTGTGCATGTGCGTGTGTGTGTGTTTAACAGCATGTGTGTGTTAGAGAGAGCGACACATCGACCTACTCCTACAGAGAGATGGTGTGTAGTGTACGATTTAGCCGCGAGAGTCGGTGCATCCTCTCGTTTCCGGGCGTCCGGTCGGGACAGGCGGACCGCTGCCACGCCCGCTCCTGACCAGCCTGGCCCACCCAAAGCCCCTCCATCGCCCGCGCGCTATTCCCACCCGAAACGTCAGTGCCGCTCCAAAGAATCGATGCCGCATTCATGCCCAGGCAGAGCGGACGCGACCTCTCACTGGCGCCTGCGTTGAAGAGAGAAGCGGATCCAGTGATGGTTGCTTCGTCCGTCCAACTTACTGCTGGGTCTATGTGATTTGATGACTCATTGGTCATTATTACTGAGGTGGTAGGACTACTGGATGTCCCATGCTTTCGGCAAAAGGAGGTACTAATAGATTACAATTTTCTTCATTCTTACAGCGGAGGAGTGCGAGAGCAGTGAAAACACGCAGGGTCAGTGATTACATGGCCCACCTCACATTATCACCATATTTTCTGGACACCGTGCGACACCTAACTCTTTACATAGTACTCCCTCCGTTCCTAAATACTATAAGTCTTTTTAGACATTTCAAATGGAATACAACATACAGATGTATGTAGACATATTTTAGAGTGTAGATTCACTCATTTTACACCGTATGTAGTTACTTGGTGGAATCTCTAGAAAGACTTATATTTGGGAACGGAGGGAGTACTAGTATAGTACATACTGTAATTTATTAGCGAGATAAATTTGTACAATTCTATCAAGCTTCCAGCTTCCACCTTTCTCTATATTTGACCGATGAAGCAGCCATCATTTCACTCCTCGTTGAATATCCATCTGCTGCTACCTCCGCGAATAAATAAAAATCCGCTTCTACCTCTATAGCATGGTTAATAATATAGCCATGTCAATCAAGACGTAGAAATATCATTCACTGACACAATAGGGCTGGATCTAAGGCTGGTAATTTTTTGTACTTTATCTCTTTCTCTTTTTGTCTCATTTACTCATTTTACATAGGAGCACATGTAGAGGATGGATATTCATTTCGATGGGACTTCTTCATGGGGTTTAAGACTAAGGCTAGTGTCACACCCTAGCTAGTCATGCATCAGAGTGTGTGCATCATGTTTAAATTTCCATTTAATTTGAAATGGGGATTTGTGAAACCCTCAGAATCATTTTTGAAAATGATCCAAATAAAAATTTCTCCAAAAAGGTCCAAGAAAATGCTCATGTTGCTCTCTGAAAATATTGGACAGAGATAAAAATCAAACCAATATTTTTTAAGAGCTCATAGGTATTTATTTTGGGCATTTGGAATTAATGCATAAATATTTGCATTGGAAATATATTAGTTATATATATTAATATATGTCCAAATATTATGCCAATTATAAAGGAGCTCTGGAATAATATATCTAACTCCTGCAAAAATTGGCATAAGGTAAATAAATGATTTAATATTTTATTTAAATCAAAACAAATGTCAGAAATTAGAAAAAGAAAAATAAATAAAAGGGAGAAGCTTACCTGGGCTCCTCCCTGTGCAGCCCAGTCAGCTGGCCGGCCCAGCCAGCAGGCGGCCCAGCCCGCCTCCCTCCTCTGTCGTCTTCGTCCTCGACAGAGGGAGGGGAGTGTGGCCGGCGCGCGCGCGCGCCACCGCGCCACGCCACCTGCTCGCCTACCTGCCTGCCCTCCCCTCCTCGTCTCGATGCCCTGGACGACGCCACGCCCTCCCCCCTGCTCTCTCTCACTCTCCCTCGGTTCCTCCCTCCTCTCCCTCGCTCCCTCTCTCACGGCCGAACACCACCATCGCCGCCGTTCGCCATAGCAGCCGTCACCGGCCACCCCTCGCCCCTCCGCTGAGCTCAGGAGCTCCGCCTCGACCCCCTCTTCCTCCCCACCGATCCACGGGTCTCCGGAAGCCCTGCATCGCCGCCCACGCCGCTGTTCCCCTCCTCGGCCACTGGAGATCGTCGCCGTCGAATCGAGAGCTACCGGACGTCCCCGAGCCCGCTAACCATCCCTGCAGCTCCGCAGTGAGCCACTGACCCGATTCCCCCTTGCCCCGTCGTCCCTAGCATCCTGTAGCTACCGCCCCCTTGAGCTCCGAAGCTCGCCGCTGCCGTGCCTCGTCGCCGCCGTGGCTGGAGCCGTTGTAGCTCGAAGCCGAGCACACCATCGTGCTCCACGCCTCACCAGGAGCACGTAGCACGCACCAACGCCTCCCCTAACGCCCTGCATCGCCTAACCCGCCGTTGGCCGAACTCCGGCAGCCGCCACGGTCGTCGCCGTCGTCGGTACCGGCCACCTCAGGCACGGCCACCACCACCGTTCGACGCGCGGGAGCAAGGGCTCTCCAACGAGCCCAAGCACGGCCTCGCCCGTGCCCTGTAGCGCGTTTCCGCATCGCGCCGCCGTCTCGGGCCTCGCCGGCGTCATGTCGCCGGTGGGTTTGACCCACCTTGACCACGGCAGGACCCCCCTGTGTCCCTGACAGGTGGGCCCAGCCCTGTTAGCTAATTAGGATTAGCACTAACCGAATTAGTTAAACTAACTACCCCCCCTGACACTGACCAATGGGCCCCAGCGCCACTAATTCCTAATTAGGATTAAATTAACCCTGTTTAACCCCCCCTGTCACTGACGTGTGGACCCCACACGTCAGGTTTGACCCCAGCCAGCCGCAGTTGACCACTGACGTCATGCTGACGTCATGCTGGCGCAATATATATATTTCTGGATTTATTTTAAATCAGGAAATTCCAGAATATTAATTAAACTTCAAAAATTCATAACTTTTATTCTGTAACTCCAAATTGGACAAATTATATATGAAAAATGATCAGAAAAATCCAATCTATCCATCTGTACTATTTTCATGCATGATCAAACAAGTTAAATTGATGTTTTAAGCAGAACAAGGAAAAGCACTTTAAAAGGCCATGTTTGAGTTTGAAATTTGAATCTTTGATTCAAATTTGTTCAAACCCTTCTGGTTTTAGTTGCATTAGCCCAACACACTAATATTGCCATTTTTCATGCATGCATCATATTGTTGCACATTGTTTGGTGATGGTTGTGTATCGGTGTCCTTTGCGACAGGTTCTGCCTCCGAGGAGTACCGTGATTACCCTAACGAAGAACCGTATCAGTGCATCGAACCATCAGGCAAGCAACCAACCATTTGATCATATCGATACAATCCCATGTTCTCGCTCCTGCTCTCTTTTACTGCATTAAGACAACGCGTTTCAAGCTGCTGTGTGCTACGGTAGTTGAACCCATTTCCTCTGCATGACCTGTCATTGCCACAGTAACTAGATGAAACCCACTAGCATGTGTAGGAGTTGATTGAGCCATATGTATGTGTTGTTCCTACCTTGCTATGCCTGCTATGCTTAGAGTCTCGTCAGGTCTGTTTCATCTGGGTGATGGGCTAGAGTGAAATGTTTATGTCGGTAATGAGAGTGGTGTGGTGAACACGATTTGGTGAAGGTATCGATGAGAGGCCATGTAGGAGTACATGGTGGGTTGTTTCATTGAAGCCGACCTTAAGCACTGAGATCTGTATGTGTGATTTAAGAATCAGCTACTACCATGCATTGGGCCCGAAACCAATGGACCCTCTCGGCTTCTTATTCACCCTAGTTCTCCGTCCAGGAGTTGCAAGTAGTTTCTGGTGTTTGTAGCCTACTGGAGGGCGTGGACAGCGCTGACCGTAGGGGTGGGCTGTGATGCGGTAGGTACGTGGCCGGGTGTACCGAATACCCGTTAGGTATCTCGGGAACCCTGTTCACATCGTTCGGGGCCGTATGGGAAACCTCGGCCGGACTCCCTGCGGATGGAACCCGGATAGGCGATAAACCTGGACTGGAGGCTTAGGTGGTTAGGTAGGTCGTGGCCGACACCCACGTTGGGCTTCCGCTTGAAGGTTGCCGAGTACATGTCGTGTAAACGACGGTAAGTGGTGAGAGCGTGTATGAAGAAGTACACCCCTGCAGGGTTAACATGATCTATTCGAATAGCCGCGTCCGCGGTAAAGGACTACTTGGTTGCCTATACAGTTCATAGACAAGTAAATGGAAACTACTAAAAGCCTCAAGATAAGTGTGAGTGCCGAGGATGGGTCTTCCGTAGGAAGACGGAGGTGGATCCTCGGTAGTGTATTGCAGTGGTGAGTAGTGGACTCGTGTGCGCAAAACCATTTCAAGTTGGAGTATCGTAGGATAGTCTAGCCAAGAGTCAGAGCTGGCTTGCTGCAATAACTCCACCAACCCTTCTTGATAATATGCATGTATGTAGGATCTGATGTAAGTCTTGCTGAGTACCTTTGTACTCATGTTGCTATAATCTACATTTTTACAGAAGACGCTGCAACCCCTTCTGATGGGTTCTATGTAGACGTTGACATCAACGAGTAGGCTAAAGACCCAGGTGGTGACCCTGAGCTTGTGATGGACCACGTAGTATAGCTAGGCTTTCCAAGCCTCTTTTATTTTACTAGTTGTCTGTACTCAGACAAGTTACTTCCGCTGCTGGATTGTATGACTGTATGACTTGTATGTTGGGTCGTGAGACCCGTACCTTTGTGTATGTTATGTATGGCTCCCTGAGCCTTAAATAAAGTACTTGTGTCATAGAGTCGTGTTGTGATACTTCGTTGTATTTGCACATATCAAGCATATTGTGTGTATGATTGAAATGCTTGGTATGTGTGGGATCTGACTATCTAGTTGTTTATCTTTAGTAGCCTCTCTTACCGGGAAATGTCTCCTAGTGTTACCGCTGAGCCATGGTAGCTTGCTACTGCTCTGGAACACTTAGGCTGGCCGGCATGTGTCCTTCTTCGTTCCTGTGTCTGTCCCTTCGGGGAAATGTCACGCTTTGAGTACCGGAGTCCTGTTAGCCCGCTACAGCCCGGTTTACCGGAGTCCTGCTAGCCCAGTGCTACAGCCCGGACCCACTTGCTGATGACCGACACGTTCGAAGCTGGGTCATGGATGCCTGTCCCTGTAAGTCTGTGCCACTTTGGGTTTACGACTAGTCATGTCAGCCCGGGCTCCTTATCATATGGATGCTAGCGACACTATCATATACGTGAGCCAAAAGGCGCAAACGGTCCCGGGCAAAGGTAAGACGACACCCGTGGGGATACCGTGCGTGAGGCCGCAAAGTGATATGAGGTGTTACCGGCTAGATCGATGTGACATCGAGTCGGGGTCCTGACAGCGTTGGTATCAGAGCCGGACTGCCTGTAGGTTCTCCAAGCCAAACCGGTCGATGTTGAGTCTAGAAATTCTTTAGTTATATGTAGGGGAATTGTTTGTGGGTTGGAACGTAAGGCTCTTTTTACTCCTTATACCTTATGACTTTCTGATCTGAGTCAGTCCATTCTTCCACCGGGGCATAAGGAATTAGGATCTGTTCTCTCTATCAGGATCACGAGTTACTAATCAGTAGTACCTTATAAGTTTGATGGTTACCAGCCTAGTTCAGTTCTACTACCACATTGTGTTGTTAGAATGGTTTCGGAACTTTGATATGATGATGTTGAGTATGCACGAAATCCTTTGTCAAATGTCTCAATATCCTTTTTTGAGCATTTACAGCTGTTATGCTGCCGAAATTTTGCTAGAAATTCTAATGCCTTTGCATTATGATTGTGCTTTCAGATGGCCACTCGCGACCTCAATCAAGTGGTTCGCCTGACTCGATGCCTAGATGTACCCGGCCATACTGCTAAGTTGGTCAGGGTAATGACTGAGGCTGGATACCGCTGGTATCCCGAGTACACGGTCGAAGAGCAATTCCGAGATTTTAATCAAAGCCAGTATCTCTGCACTGTCAGGATATTTCCATCTTATCCTGGATCCACCGAGCCTCTTCACTGCTCCTATGGACTCGGGGTTACTATTGAGATGGCTGTGCAGGACGCCGCCTACTCTATGATGACCATTATGCGAGTCAGATCTGGGTTATTTCGGGACTCTGATTTCCGGTATATGCCAGGATCACTTCCGGGAGCACAAGGGTATCTCCAGGCTATTTATGCTGACCCCACTCAGGAGGATTCACGGACTCGCACCACTGCTGAGATGCTCGAGGATAAGGACCGTGAAAATCGGGCCTTGAGGTTAGAGCTCTTCAATACCCGTGCTGACCATTGGGCCACTTTGACTCGGTTTGCACCGGCGGTGCAAACTGGATATTCAGATATGCGCGATCTCTATCCTGTGAGATCTGCTCTGCCGGACGTGATGGTTTGGCGTGATGTAGGAGGCATCACCCCACCTCGCGGTCCCCGCAGGCCACCGTCTGTTGGTCCAAGGCCTCATCCTAGCCCCTATGGTCCACAAGCTCCGCGAGACCGTCTGTTTCCGGATGATCATGTTGAACTTCCAGGCTATGGAGGCGACTTCTACGAGGACTACTACGGATCGGTCTGAGTTAGCGGTAGTATCACTAGTTCGCACTAGCTGTGTCGTCTATCGTCCTGCGTGACTCGTGGGATATGACCTAGTTTGTACTCTTTCCGGAGGTGTAGAAAAATAATGTATAGGAGCTTGGGATGCCTTCGATGAGATGTAATCCTCTTTTCACCGTAATAGTACTTTGTTTGGTCTTGTACTAAACCCTGTATGGTGTGTATGATGATGGAATAAAAGAAGCAGTTTCTGTATCTACCATGTCATACGGATGATCATCTTGCATTCCGAGTTATTCCTTACATTATGTACTCTATGTCGGAATTTTATCATCCTGACTAAATCATTGTCTTGTTTACCTAGGATGGTCAACACGCGCACTAACCCTGCTCCTCAAGAGCAGGCCGAAGGCAGTGAAGTCAGGGATGCAAATCTGCCTCATCCTCCTTCACTAGCCGAGGTTATGATGGAAGCTGAGAGAAACAAGCGGGAGACCAACCGTTTGTTGGAGCGTATTGAACAGAACACAACACACCATCAGAGGACTAACGTGGTGTCACTCAGTGATTTTATCAAATTACATCCATCCACGTTCCACCACTCCGTCGAGCCTCTCGACGCTGATGACTGGCTTCGCAGTATCTCTCACAAACTGCGTTCCGCGCTGGTAGCGGAGGCTGACAAGGTCACCTTTGCTGCATATCATCTTGAAGGCCCCGCCAGTCTATGGTGGGAGAATTATGGAGCTATGCGCCCAGCGGGCCATGTCACTTCCTGGGCTGAGTTCAGCGAGGCTTTCCGTGAACATCACATTCCGGAGGGTCTCATGGACCGTAAACGTGAGGAATTCTGCAATTTCACCCAAGGCCGACTTTCTGTGGATGTTTACAGTAGGGAGTTTGGTAATCTCGCACGATATGCAACCGAGGAAGTTTCTACTGACGCCAAGAAGCAAGCAAGGTTCCGTAAGGGACTTAGTCCTGAGCTTCGCCGCGACCTCCGTCTGCATGAGTGCACATCTTTTCAGAAACTTGTCAACAAAGCCATCAGTGCTGAAACTGGTCAGACTGACTACGACGCAACACGCAAGCATGGCCGTGATATGGGTTCCTCATCCGGTGCTGGTCCTCAGAAGCGCCGCGTGTGGGTACCCAACACCGCCCTGCCACCCAGGTTCACACCGAGGCCATCTTTCCAGGCGCCTCGCCCCGTTCAACAGTCTGCTCCAGCCAAGCCCTATGGGGGTCCAATCAATAATGCTCCTCCACGTACCAGTTCCGTGACTTGTTTCAAGTGTGGGGAATCTGGTCACTATATGCGTGAGTGTCCTCAGACCAACCCCAACCAATCTGCTAAAGCTGTTGGCCGTGGCAAGCCGACAGGGAAAATATTCCACGCCAAACCGGTCACCGCTTCACGTGGCCATGTCAACTGTATCTCTGCCGAAGAAGCTCAAGAGGATCCCAACGTCGTTCTCGGTACGCTTCTTGTAAATTGCCACCCGGCATCTGTTCTTTTCGATACAGGAGCCTCTCATTCTTTTTATCCGAAAATTATGCTCGTTTGCATAACGTTGCATTCTGTGACATGCCATCCACTATGGAAATTTCTACCCCTGGTTCTAGATGGCAGACCTCTAGGGTAAGTTATGGAAATGAAATCCAAGTCGACAGACTTGTTTTTCTCGCGTCTTTGATAGCCCTTAAATCTTCAGATATTAATATCATTTTGGGTATGGACTGGATGTCAGCTCATCAAGCCAAAATTGATTGCTTCTCTAGGACTGTTCAACTCACCCATCCTTCGGGGAAGATAGTCAATGTCTTGACCCGAATAGCCAAGCGACAATTATATTCTCTTAACGCCAGCCCTTTGCCAGACCTTGAGGACATTCCGGTAGTCCGTGACTTCCCGGATGTCTTTCCAGAGGAATTGCCAGGTGTTCCACCTGACAGGGATGTTGAGTTCGTAATAGACCTCATTCCAGGAACCGTTCCGATTGCTAGAAGACCTTATAAGATGGCACCACTAGAACTAGCCGAGCTTAAGAAACAACTCGATGAGTCCTTGAAAAAGGGTTTCATCCGACCTAGTTCATCTCCGTGGGCTTGCCCCGTCCTCTTCGTCAAGAAGAAGGATGGTACGGACCGGATGGTTGTAGATTACCGACCTGTCAATTTGGTCACAATCAAGAACAAATATCCGCTTCCCAGGATCAACGACCTGTATGATCAGCTCGCTGGATCCTCAGTCTTCTCCAAGATGGATTTGAGGTTGGGCTACCATCAAATCAAAATCAGAAACGGGGACATTCCTAAAACGGCCTTTGTTACTCGTTATGGCCAATACGAGTACACCGTCATGTCCTTCGGATTAACCAACGCTCCAGCCACTTTTTCTCGGTTAATGAACTCAATCTTCATGGAGTATTTGGATAAATTCGTCGTGGTTTACCTCGATGATATACTCATCTACTCCAAGAACGAGGAAGAACATGCCGAACATTTAAGACTAGTGTTGAAGAAACTTCGAGAGCATCGCCTTTATGCCAAATTTTCTAAATGTGAATTCTGGTTGTCAGAAGTGACCTATCTAGGTCATGTAATATCTGGTAAAGGTATTGCTGTTAACCCTGAGCGAGTTCAAGCCATCCTTAATTGGACTCCACCTGAATCGGTCAAGCAAGTTCGGAGTTTTCTAGGCTTAGCGAGCTATTGTCGTCGCTTTGTCGAGAACTTCTCCAAAGTTGCTAAACCTCTAACCGAACTCCTCAAGAAAGATAAAAAGTTCGAATGGACTCCACAATGTGAGCACAGCTTTCAGGAACTGAAAAGACGCCTGACCTCTGCTCCCGTACTGGTACCGCCAGACTTTTCCAAGGACTTTGTTATCTACTGCGACGCCTCGCGACAAGGACTAGGTTGCATTCTTATGCAAGATCGACACGTAATTGCTTACGCTTCACGGCAATTGCACCCACATGAGGAGAATTATCCTACTCATGATCTAGAGCTTGCAGCCGTAGTCTATGCACTTAAGACCTGGCGACATTACCTCCTCGGTAATCGTTGCGAAATATT
>NC_057803.1:303117110-303123706 GCF_018294505.1 Triticum aestivum | reverse complement strand
ATCTGTGAAACCCTCAGAATCATTTTGAAAATGACCCAAATAAAAATTTCTCCAAAAGGGTCCAAGAAAATGCTCATGTTGCTCTCTGAAAATATTGGACAGAGATAAAAATCAAACCAATATTTTTAAGAGCTCATAGGTATTTATTTTGGGCATTTGGAATTAATGCATAAATATTTGCATTGGAAATATATTAATTATATATATTAATATATGTCCAAATATTATGCCATATATAAAGGAGCTCTGGAATAATATATCTAGCCCCTGCAAAAATTGGCATAAGTTAAATAAATGATTTAATATATTATTTAAATCAAAACAAATGTCAGAAATTAGAAAACAGAAAAAAAAATAAAAGGGGGAGAAGCTTACCTGGGCTCCTCCACTGTGCGGCCCAGCCAGCTGGCTGGCCCAGCCAGCAGCCGGCCCAGCCCACCTCCCTCCTCTGTCGTCTTCGTCCCGACAGAGGGAGGGGAGTGTGGCCGGCGCGCGCGTGCGCCACCACGCCACGCCACCTCTCTCCCTGCCTGCCTGCCCTCCCCTCCTCGCCTCGATGCCCCTGGACGACGCCACGCCTCCCCCCTGCTCTCTCTCACTCCCCCTCGGCTCTTCCCTCCTCTCCCTCGCTCCCTCACTCACGGCCGAACACCACCGTCGCCGCCGTTCGCCATAGCAACCGTCTCCGGCCACCCCTCGCTCCCCCGACTAGCTCAGAAGCTTCGCCTCGACCCCCTCTTCCTCCCCACTGCTCCACGGGCCTCCGGAAGCCCTGCATCGCCGCCACGTCGCCGTTCCCCTCTTCGGGCTCCGACCATCATCGCCGTCGAATTCGCCGTCTCCAGCGCGTCTCCGAGCCCGCTTCGACGCCCACTGCAACCGCGGTGAGCCCCCGGGTCGTTTCCCCTTTCTCCCCTAGTCTCTTTCAACCTCTAGGCCTTAGCCCCACCTTGGCCGAGAGCTCCACGCCGCCGGCGAAGTCGCCATCATGGCCACGGTCACCGTAGCACCCAACCGAGCACACTATCGTGCTCCACACCTCACTAGGAGCACGCAGCACGCACTAACGCCTCCCCAAACCCCCTGCAACGCCGATTCCGACCGTACCCGAACTCCGGCGGCCGCAGCCGAGCTCGCCGCCGTCGACTCCGGCCACCCCAGGCCCAGCCACGGCCACCGTTCGACGCGCGGGAGCAAGGGCTCTCCAACGAGCCCAAGCACGGCCTCGCCCGTGCCCTGTAGCGCGATCCCGCGTCGCGCCGCCGTCACGTCGCCGGTGGGTTTGACCCACTTTGACCACGGCAGGACCCCCCTGAGTCCCTGACAGGTGGGCCCAGCCCTGTAGCTAATTAGGATTAGTGCTAACCACAAATGGTTAACCCCCTGACACTGACAGTGGGCCCCAGCGCCACTAACCCCTAATTAGGAATAAATTAAACCTGTTAAACCCCCCTGTCACTGACGTGTGGCCCCCACACGTCAGGTTTGACTCCAGCCAACCGCAGTTGACCACTGACGTCATGCTGACGTCATGCTGGCGCAGTAATTATAATTTCTGAATTTAATTTAAATCAGGAAATTCCAGAATATTATTTAAACTTCAAAAATTCATAACTTTTATTCTGTAACTCCAAATTGGACAAATTATATATGAAAAATGATCAGAAAAATCCAATCTATCCATCTGTACTATTTTCATGCATGATCAAACAAGTTAAATTGATGTTTCAAGCAGAACAAGGAAAAGCACTTTAAGAGGCCATGTTTGAGTTTGAAATTTGAATCTTTGATTCAAATTTGTTCAAACCCTTCTGGTTTTAGTTGCATTAGTCCAACACACTCATATTGCTATGTTTCATGCATGCATCATATTGTTGCACATTGTTTGGTGATGGTTGTGTATCGGTGTCCTTGCGACAGGTTCTGCCCCCGAGGAGTACCGTGATTACCCTAACGAAGAACCGTATCAGTGCATCGAACCATCAGGCAAGCAACCAACCATTTGATCATATCGATACAATCCCATGTTCTCGCTCCTGCTCTCTTTTACTGCATTAAGACAACACGTTTCAAACTGCTGTGTGCCACGGTAGTTGAACCCATTTCCTATGCATGACCTGTCATTGCCACAGTAACTAGATGAAACCCACTAGCATGTGTAGGAGTTGATTGAGCCATATGTATGTGTTGTTCCTACCTTGCTATGCCTGCTATGCTTAGAGTCGTGTCAGGTCTGGTTCATCTGGGTGATGGGCTAGAGTGAAATGATTATGTCGGTAATGAGAGTGGTGTGGTGAACACGATTTGGTAAAGGTATCGATGAGAGGCCATGTAGGAGTACATGGTGGGTTGTTTCATTGAAGCCGACCTTAAGCACTGAGATCTGTATGTGTGATTTAAGAATCAGCTACTACCATGCATTGGGCCCGAAACCAATGGACCCTCTCGACTTCTTATTCGCCCTAGTTCTCCGTCCAGGAGTTGCAAGTAGTTTCTGGTGTTTGTAGCCTACTGGAGGCCGTGGACAGCGCTGACCGTAGGGGTGGGCTGTGATGCGGTAGGTACGTGGCACGGTGTACCGAATACCCGTTAGGTATCTCGGGAACCCTGTTCACATCGTTCGGGGCCGTATGGGAAACCTCGGCCGGACTCCCTGCGGATGGAACCTGGATAGGCGATAAACCTGGACTGGAGGCTTAGGTGATTAGGTAGGTCATGGCCGACACCCACGTTGGGCTTCCGCTTGAAGGTTGCCGAGTACATGTCGTGTAAACGACGGTAAGTGGTGAGAGCGTGTATGAAGGAGTACACCCCTGCAGGGTTAACATGATCTATTCGAATAGCCGCGTCCGCGGTAAAGGACTACTTGGTTGCCTATACAGTTCATAGACAAGTAAATGGAAACTGTTAAAAGCCTCAAGATAAGTGTGAGTGCCGAGGATGGCTCTTCCGTAGGAAGACGGAGGTGGATCCTCGGTAGTGTATTGAAGTGGTGAGTAGTGGACTCGTGTGCGCAAAACCATTTCAAGTTGGAGTATCGTAGGATAGTCTAGCCAAGAGTCAAAGCTGGCTTGCTGCAATAACTCCACCAACCCTTCTTGATAATATGCATGTATGTAGGATCTGATGTAAGTCTTGCTGAGTACCTTTGTACTCATGTTGCTATAATCTACATTTTACAGAAGACGCTGCAACCCCTTCTGATGGGTTCTATGTAGACGTTGACATCAACGAGTAGGCTAAAGACCCAGGTGGTGACCCTGAGCTTGTGATGGACCACGTAGTATAGCTAGGCTTTCCAAGCCTCTTTTATTTTACTAGTTGTCTGTACTCAGACAATGTACTTCCGCTGCTGGTTTGTATGACTGTATGACTTGAATGTTGGGTCGTGAGAACCGTACCTCTGTGTATGTTATGTATGGCTCCCTGAGCCTTAAATAAAGTACTTGTGTCGTAGAGTCATGTTGTGATGTTTCGTTGTATTGCACATATCGAGCATATTGTGTGTATGATTGAAATGCTTGGTATGTGTGGGATCTGACTATCTAGTTGTTTATCTTTAGTAGCCTCTCTTACCGGGAAATGTCTCCTAGTGTTACCGCTGAGCCATGGTAGCCTGCTACTGCTCTGGAACACTTAGGCTGGCCGGCATGTGTCCTTCTTCGTTCCTGTGTCTGTCCCTTCGGGGAAATGTCACGCTTTGAGTACCGGAGTCCTGTTAGCCTGCTACAGCCCGGTTTACCGGAGTCCTGCTAGCCCAGTGCTACAGCCCGGACCCATTTGCTGATGACCGACACGTTCGGAGCTGGGTCATGGATGCCTGTCCCTGTAAGTCTGTGCCACTTTGGGTTTACGACTAGTCATGTCAGCCCGGGCTCCTTATCATATGGATGCTAGCGACACTATCATATACGTGAGCCAAAAGGCGCAAACGGTCCCGGGCAAAGGTAAGGCGACACCCGTGGGGATACCGTGCGTGAGGCCGCAAAGTGATATGAGGTGTTACCGGCTAGATCGATGTGACATCGAGTCGGGGTCCTGACAGCGTTGGCATCAGAGCCGGACTGCCTGTAGGTTCTCCAAGCCAAACTGGTCGATGTTGAGTCTAGAAATTCTTTAGTTATATGTAGGGGAATTGTTTGTGGGTTGGAACGTAAGGCTCTTTTTACTCCTCTATCTTATGACATTCTGATCTGAGTTAGTCCATTCTTCCACCGGGGGTTAAGGAATTAGGATCTATTCTCTCTATCAGGATCACGTGTTACTAATCAGTAGTACCTTATAGGTATGATGGATACAAGCCTAGTTCAGTTCTTCTACCATATTATGTTGCTAGGATGGTCTCAGAACTTTGATATGATGATGTTGAGTGTGTATGTAATCCTTTGTCAAATGTCTCAATATCCTTCTTGAGCATTTACAGCTGTTATGCTGCCGAAATTTTGCTAGAAATTCTAATGCCTTTGCATTATGATTGTGCTTTCAGATGGCCACTCGCGATCTCAATCAAGTGGTTCGCCTGACTCGATGCCTAGATGTACCCGGCCATACTGCCAAGTTGGTCAGGGTAATGACTGAGGCTGGATACCGCTGGTATCCTGAGTACACGGTCGAAGAGCAATTTCGGGATTTTAATCAAAGCCAGTATCTCTGCACTGTCCGGATATTTCCATCTTATCCTGGATCCACCGAGCCTCTTCACTGCTCCTATGGACTCGGGGTTACTATTGAGATGGCTGTGCAGGACGCCGCCTACTCTATGATGACCATTATGCGAGTCAGATCTGGTCTATTTCGGGACTCTGATTTCCGGTATATGCCAGGATCACTTCCGGGAGCACAAGGGTATCTCCAGGCTATCTATGCTGACCCCACTCAGGAGGATTCACGGACTCGCACCACTGCTGAGATGCTCGAGGATAAGGACCGTGAAAATCGGGCCTTGAGGTTAGAGCTCTTCAATACCCGTGCTGACCACTGGGCCACTTTGACTCGGTTCGCACCGGCGGTGCAAGCTGGATATTCAGATATGCATGATCTCTATCCTGTGAGATCTGCTCTGCCAGACGTGATGGGTTGGCGTGATGTAGGAGGCATCACCCCACCTCGCGGTCCCCGCAGGCCACCGTCTGTTGGTCCAAGGCCTCATCCTAGCCCCTATGGTCCACAAGCTCCGCGAGATCGTCTGTTTCCGGATGATCATGTTGAGCTTCCAGGCTATGGAGGTGACTTCTACGAGGACTACTACGGATCGGTCTGAGTTAGTGGTAGTAACACTAGTTCGCACTAGCTGTGTCGTCTATCGTTCCGCGTGACTCGTGGGATATGACCTAGTTTGTACTCTTTCCGGAGGTGTAGAAAAATAATGTATAGGAGCTTGGGATGCCTCCGACGAGATGTAATCCTCTTTTCACCGTAATAGTACTTTGTTTGGTCTTGTACTAAACCCTGTATGGTGTGTATGACGATGGAATAAAGAAGCAGTTTCTGTTTTTACCATGTCATACGGATGATCATCTTGCATTTCGAGTTATTCCTTACATTCTGTATCCTATGTTGGAATTTTATCATTCTGACTAAATCATTGTCTTGTTTACCTAGGATGGTCAACACGCGCACTAACCCTGCTCCTCAAGA
The DNA here is from genome assembly GCF_018294505.1 of Triticum aestivum. NCBI lineage: Eukaryota > Viridiplantae > Streptophyta > Magnoliopsida > Poales > Poaceae > Triticum > Triticum aestivum. The sequence continues at coordinate 303,118,069 of NC_057803.1, read as the reverse complement.
GCAGGCCGAAGGCAGCGAAGTCAGGGATGCAAATCTGCCTCATCCTCCTTCCCTAGCTGAGGTTATGATGGAAGCTGAGAGAAACAAGCGGGAGACCAACCGTTTGTTGGAGCGTATTGAACAGAACACAGCACACCATCAGAGGACTAACGTGGTGTCACTCAGTGATTTTATCAAATTGCATCCACCCACGTTCCACCACTCCGTCGAGCCTCTCGACGCTGATGACTGGCTTCGCAGTATCTCTCACAAACTGCGTTCCGCGCTGGTAGCGGAGGCTGACAAGGTCACCTTTGCTGCATATCATCTTGAAGGCCCCGCCAGTCTATGGTGGGAGAATTATGGAGCTATGCGCCCAGTGGGCCATGTCACTACTTGGGCTGAATTCAGCGAGGCTTTCCGTGAACATCACATTCCGAAGGGTCTCATGGACCGTAAACGTGAAGAATTTTGCAGTTTCACCCAAGGCCGACTTTCTGTGGATGCTTACAGCAGGGAGTTTGGTAATCTCACACGATATGCAACCGAGGAAGTGTCTACTGATGCCAAGAAGCAAGCAAGGTTCCGTAAGGGACTTAGTCCTGAGCTTCGCCGCGACCTCCGTCTGCATGAGTGCACATCTTTTCAGAAACTTGTCAACAAAGCCATCAGTGCTGAAACTGGTCAGACTGACTATGACGCAACACGCAAGCATGGCCGTGACATGGGTTCCTCATCCGGTGCTGGTCCTCAGAAGCGCCGCGTGTGGGTACCCAACACCGCCCTGCCACCCAGGTTCACACCGAGGCCATCTTTCCAGGCGCCTCGCCCTGTTCAATAGTCTGCACCGGCCAAGCCCTATGGGGGTCCAACCAACAATGCTCCTCCACGTACCAGTTCCGTGACTTGTTTCAAGTGTGGGGAATCTGGCCACTATATGCGTGAGTGTCCCCAGACCAACCCCAACCAGTCTGCTAAAG
>NC_057803.1:303097595-303117100 GCF_018294505.1 Triticum aestivum | reverse complement strand
TGGCCATGTCAACTGTATCTCTGCCGAAGAAGCTCAAGAGGATCCCAACGTCGTTCTCGGTACGCTTCTTGTTAATTGCCACCCGGCATCTGTTCTTTTCGATACAGGAGCCTCTCATTCTTTTATATCTGAAAATTATGCTCGTTTGCATAACGTTGCATTCTGTGACATGCCATCCACTATGGAAATTTCTACCCCTGGGTCTAGATGGCAGACCTCTAGGGTAAGTTATGGAAATGAAATCCAAGTCGACAGACTTGTTTTCCTCGCGTCTTTGATAGCCCTTAAATCTTCAGATATTAATATCATTCTGGGTATGGACTGGATGTCAGCTCATCATGCCCAAATTGATTGCTTCTCTAGGACTGTTCAACTCACCCATCCTTCGGGGAAGATAGTCAATGTCTTGACCCGAATAGCCAAGCGACAATTATATTCTCTTAACGCCAGCCCTTTGCCAGACCTTGAGGACATTCCGGTAGTCCGTGACTTCCCGGATGTCTTTCCAGAGGAATTGCCAGGTGTTCCACCTGACAGGGATGTTGAGTTCGTAATAGACCTCATTCCAGGAACCGTTCCGATTGCTAGAAGACCCTATAAGATGGCACCCCTAGAGCTAGCCGAGCTTAAGAAACAACTCGATGAGTCCTTGAAAAAGGGTTTCATCCGCCCTAGTTCATCTCCGTGGGCTTGCCCCGTCCTATTCGTCAAGAAGAAGGATGGTACGGACCGGATGGTTGTAGATTACCGACCTGTCAATTTGGTCACAATCAAGAACAAATATCCGCTTCCCAGGATCAACGACCTGTATGATCAGCTTGCTGGATCCTCAGTCTTCTCCAAGATGGATTTGAGGTTGGGCTACCATCAAATCAAAATCAGAAACGGGGACATTCCTAAAACGGCCTTTGTTACTCGCTATGGCCAATACGAGTACACCGTCATGTCCTTCGGTTTAACCAACGCTCCAGCCACCTTTTCTCGGTTAATGAACTCAATCTTCATGGAGTATTTGGATAAATTCGTCGTTGTTTACCTCGATGATATACTCATCTACTCCAAGAACGAGGAAGAACATGCCGAACATTTAAGGCTAGTGTTGAAGAAACTTCGAGAGCATCGCCTTTATGCCAAATTTTCTAAATGTGAATTCTGGTTGTCAAAAGTGACCTATCTGGGTCATGTAATATCTGGTAAAGGTATTGCTGTTAACCCTGAGCGAGTTCAAGCCGTCCTTAATCGGACTCCACCTGAATCGGTCAAGCAAGTTCGGAGTTTTCTAGGCTTAGCGAGCTATTGTCGTCGCTTTGTCGAGAACTTCTCCAAGGTTGCTAAACCTCTAACCGAACTCCTCAAGAAAGATAAGAAGTTCGAGTGGACTCCACAATGTGAGCACAGCTTTCAGGAACTGAAAAGACGCCTGACCTCTGCTCCCGTACTGGTACCGCCAGATTTCTCCAAGGACTTTGTTATCTACTGCGACGCCTCGCGACAAGGACTAGGTTGCATTCTCATGCAAGATCGACACGTAATTGCCTACACTTCACGGCAATTGCACCCACATGACGAGAATTATCCTACTCATGATCTAGAGCTTGCAGCCGTAGTCTATGCACTTAAGACCTGGCGACATTACCTCCTCGGTAATCGTTGCGAAATATTCACTGATCACCAAAGTCTGAAGTACATCTTCACCCAACCGGATCTGAATCTCAGGCAAAGACGTTGGGTTGAATTGATCACAGACTTCGACTTAGGAATAACCTACACCCCAGGGAAAGCCAACGTCATGGCTGATGCGCTAAGTCGTAAATCTTATTGTAACAATCTGATGTTACAACAAAGTCAACCGCTTCTCCATGAGGAATTTCGGAAGCTTAACCTTCACATTGTTCCTCAAGGTTTTCTTTCCACCTTGGTGGCAAAACCTACCCTTACGGATCAAATTATCAAGGCACAGAAGGTAGATCCGGGAATCTCCCGCAGCAAGAGAAACATTCAGAAAGGAATTGCGAATTGCTTCTCCATTAATGATCAAGGGGTCGTATACTTCGGGGATCGACTAGTGGTTCCCAAAGTGCGCAACCTGAGGCGATTGATCCTTAAGGAAGCTCATGAATCTCCTCTCACCATTCATCCCGGTAGTACTAAGATGTATCAGGACCTACGCCAGAGGTTCTGGTGGACTAGGATGAAGAGAGAAATTGCTCAGTATATTGCTAATTGCGACGTCTGTCGTCGTGTAAAAGCAGAGCATCAACGGCCTGCTGGCACCCTTCAACCCTTAGCTATTCCTGAATGGAAATGGGATAAAATTGGTATGGATTTCATTACCGGTTTTCCCAGGACCAAGAGAGGGAATAATGCTATTTTCGTCGTGGTCGATCGTCTTTCCAAAGTAGCCCATTTCTTACCTGTTCGTGAGAGTATAACCGCTAGCCAGCTGGCAGACTTATACATCTCCCGAATAGTGTCCCTCCATGGTGTTCCTTTGGAAATTAACTCGGATCGAGGAAGTCTTTTCACCTCTCGATTTTGGGAAAGCTTCCAAAATGCTATGGGAACCCGTCTCTCCTTCAGCACCGCTTTCCACCCTCAGTCGAGTGGTCAAGTGGAACACGTCAACCAGATTCTAGAAGACATGCTTCGAGCCTCTGTTATCTCATTCGGAATGGACTGGGAGAAGTGCCTTCCATTTGCCGAATTCGCTTACAACAACAGCTATCAATCTAGCTTGGGTAAAGCCCCTTTTGAAGTTCTCTATGGACGACGGTGTCGAACACCCCTTAACTGGTCAGAGACCGGGGAAAGACAATTCTTTGGCCCGGATATGATTCAGGAAGCAGAAGAACAAGTTCGTATCGTTCGTGAAAAGTTGAAAACAGCCCAATCTCGTCAAAAGAGTCAATATGACCGAAAACATAAGGCTATGACTTTCGAGGTTGACGAGAAGGCTTATCTTCGGGTCACCCCTCTGAAGGGAACCCATCGTTTCGGTATCAAAGGCAAATTGGCTCCTCGTTACATTGGACCTTTTCGCATTCTCGCCAAACGAGGAGAAGTTGCCTACCAGTTGGAACTACCTCCGCATGTCTCCAGAGTCCACGATGTCTTCCATGTTTCTCAACTCAGGCGTTGCTTCTCGGATCCTATCCGTGAAGTGGACCACGAAACGCTTGATCTCCAAGATAATCTTACATATCGAGAGTACCCCATTCGTATCCTCGATCAGGCCGAACGTACCACCCGACGTCATAATATCAAGTTTCTCAAAGTTCAATGGTCGCACCATTCTGAGGATGAAGCAACCTGGGAAAGGGAGGATCGTCTTCGACTCGAGTATCCCGCCTTCTTCCCGGAGGAACCCAAATCTCGGGACGAGATTCTTTTGAGTGGGGGTGAGTTGTCACACCCTAGCTAGTCATGCATTAGAGTGTTGCATCATGTCTACTCTTTCATCAGAAACTTGAAATGGGGATTTGTGAAACCCTCAGAATCATTTTTGAAAATGATCCAAATAAAAATTTCTCCAAAAAGGTCCAAGAAAATGCTCATGTTGCTCTCTGAAAATATTGGACAGAGATAAAAATCAAACCAATATTTTTAAGAGCTCATAGGTATTTATTTTGGGCATTTGGAATTAATGCATAAATATTTGCATTGGAAATATATTAGTTATATATATTAATATATGTCCAAATATTATGCCAATTATAAAGGAGCTCTGGAATAATATATCTAGCTCCTGCAAAAATTGGCATAAGGTAAATAAATGATTTAATATTTTATTTAAATCAAAACAAATGTCAGAAATTAGAAAAAGAAAAATAAATAAAAGGGAGAAGCTTACCTGGGCTCCTCCCTGTGCAGCCCAGCCAGCTGGCCGGCCCAGCCAGCAGGCGGCCCAGCCCGCCTCCCTCCTCTGTCGTCTTCGTCCTCGACAGAGGGAGGGGAGTGTGGCCGGCGCGCGCGCGCGCCACCGCGCCACGCCACCTGCTCGCCTGCCTGCCTGCCCTCCCCTCCTCGTCTCGATGCCCTGGACGACGCCACGCCCCCCCTGCTCTCGCTCACTCTCCCTCGGTTCCTCCCTCCTCTCCCTCGCTCCCTCTCTCACGGCCGAACACCACCATCGCCGCCGTTCGCCATAGCAGCCGTCACCGGCCACCCCTCGCCCCTCCGCTGAGCTCAGGAGCTCCGCCTCGACCCCCTCTTCCTCCCCACCGATCCACGGGTCTCCGGAAGCCCTGCATCGCCGCCCACGTCGCCGTTCCCCTCCTCGGCCACCGGAGATCGTCGCCGTCGAATCGAGAGCTACCGGACGTCCCCGAGCCCGCTAACCATCCCTGCAGCTCCGCGGTGAGCCACTGACCCGATTCCCCCTTGCCCCGTCGTCCCTAGCATCCTGTAGCTACCGCCCCCTTGAGCTCCGAAGCTCGCCGCCGCCGTGCCTCGTCGCCGCCGTGGCTGGAGCCGTTGTAGCTCGAAGCCGAGCACACCATCGTGCTCCACGCCTCACCAGGAGCACGTAGCACGCACCAACGCCTCCCCTAACGCCCTGCATCGCCTAACCCGCCGTTGGCCGAACTCCGGCAGCCGCCACGGTCGTCGCCGTCGTCGGTACCGGCCACCTCAGGCACGGCCACCACCACCGTTCGACGCGCGGGAGCAAGGGCTCTCCAACGAGCCCAAGCACGGCCTCGCCCGTGCCCTGTAGCGCGTTTCCGCATCGCGCCGCCGTCTCGGGCCTCGCCGGCGTCATGTCGCCGGTGGGTTTGACCCACCTTGACCACGGCAGGACCCCCCTGTGTCCCTGACAGGTGGGCCCAGCCCTGTTAGCTAATTAGGATTAGCACTAACCGAATTAGTTAAACTAACTACCCCCCCTGACACTGACCAGTGGGCCCCAGCGCCACTAATTCCTAATTAGGATTAAATTAACCCTGTTTAACCCCCCTGTCACTGACGTGTGGACCCCACACGTCAGGTTTGACCCCAGCCAGCCGCAGTTGACCACTGACGTCATGCTGACGTCATGCTGGCGCAATATATATATTTCTGGATTTATTTTAAATCAGGAAATTCCAGAATATTAATTAAACTTCAAAAATTCATAACTTTTATTCTGTAACTCCAAATTGGACAAATTATATATGAAAAATGATCAGAAAAATCCAATCTATCCATCTGTACTATTTTCATGCATGATCAAACAAGTTAAATTGATGTTTTAAGCAGAACAAGGAAAAGCACTTTAAAAGGCCATGTTTGAGTTTGAAATTTGAATCTTTGATTCAAATTTGTTCAAACCCTTCTGGTTTTAGTTGCATTAGCCCAACACACTCATTTTGCCATGTTTCATGCATGCATCATATTGTTGCACATTGTTTGGTGATGGTTGTGTATCGGTGTCCTTTGCGACAGGTTCTGCCTCCGAGGAGTACCGTGATTACCCTAACGAAGAACCGTATCAGTGCATCGAACCATCAGGCAAGCAACCAACCATTTGATCATATCGATACAATCCCATGTTCTCGCTCCTGCTCTCTTTTACTGCATTAAGACAACGCGTTTCAAGCTGCTGTGTGCTACGGTAGTTGAACCCATTTCCTCTGCATGACCTGTCATTGCCACAGTAACTAGATGAAACCCACTAGCATGTGTAGGAGTTGATTGAGCCATATGTATGTGTTGTTCCTACCTTGCTATGCCTGCTATGCTTAGAGTCGCGTCAGGTCTGGTTCATCTGGGTGATGGGCTAGAGTGAAATGTTTATGTCGGTAATGAGAGTGGTGTGATGAACACGATTTGGTAAAGGTATCGATGAGAGGCCATGTAGGAGTACATGGTGGGTTGTTTCATTGAAGCCGACCTTAAGCACTGAGATCTGTATGTGTGATTTAAGAATCAGCTACTGCCATGCATTGGGCCCGAAACCAATGGACCCTCTCGGCTTCTTATTCACCCTAGTTCTCCGTCCAGGAGTTGCAAGTAGTTTCTGGTGTTTGTAGCCTACTGGAGGGCGTGGACAGCGCTGACCGTAGGGGTGGGCTGTGATGCGGTAGGTACGTGGCCGGGTGTACCGAATACCCGTTAGGTATCTCGGGAACCCTGTTCACATCGTTCGGGGCCGTATGGGAAACCTCGGCCGGACTCCCTGCGGATGGAACCCGGATAGGCGATAAACCTGGACTGGAGGCTTAGGTGGTTAGGTAGGTCGTGGCCGACACCCACGTTGGGCTTCCGCTTGAAGGTTGCCGAGTACATGTCGTGTAAACGAGGGTAAGTGGTGAGAGCGTGTATGAAGAAGTACACCCCTGCAGGGTTAACATGATCTATTCGAATAGCCGCGTCCGCGGTAAAGGACTACTTGGTTGCCTATACAGTTCATAGACAAGTAAATGGAAACTACTAAAAGCCTCAAGATAAGTGTGAGTGCCGAGGATGGCTCTTCCGTAGGAAGACGGAGGTGGATCCTCGGTAGTGTATTGAAGTGGTGAGTAGTGGACTCGTGTGCGCAAAACCATTTCAAGTTGGAGTATCGTAGGATAGTCTAGCCAAGAGTCAAAGCTGGCTTGCTGCAATAACTCCACCAACCCTTCTTGATAATATGCATGTATGTAGGATCTGATGTAAGTCTTGCTGAGTACCTTTGTACTCATGTTGCTATAATTTACATTTTTACAGAAGACGCTGCAACCCCTTCTGATGGGTTCTATGTAGACGTTGACATCAACGAGTAGGCTAAAGGCCCAGGTGGTGACCCTGAGCTTGTGAAGGACCATGTAGTATAGCTAGGCTTTCCAAGCCTCTTTTATTTTACTAGTTGTCTGTACTCAGACAAGTTACTTCCGCTGCTGGTTTGTATGACTGTATGACTTGAATGTTGGGTCATGAGACCCGTACCTTTGTGTATGTTATGTATGGCTCCCTGAGCCTTAAATAAAGTACTTGTGTCGTAGAGTCATGTTGTGATGCTTCGTTGTATTTGCACATATCGAGCATATTGTGTGTATGATTGAAATGCTTGGTATGTGTGGGATCTGACTATCTAGTTGTTTATCTTTAGTAGCCTCTCTTACCGGGAAATGTCTCCTAGTGTTACCGCTGAGCCATGGTAGCTTGCTACTGCTCTGGAACACTTAGGCTGGCCGGCATGTGTCCTTCTTCGTTCCTGTGTCTGTCCCTTCGGGGAAATGTCACGCTTTGAGTACCGGAGTCCTGTTAGCCCGCTACAGCCCGGTTTACCGGAGTCCTGCTAGCCCAGTGCTACAGCCCGGACCCACTTGCTGATGACCGACACGTTCAAAGCTGGGTCATGGATGCCTGTCCCTATAAGTCTGTGCCACTTTGGGTTTACGACTAGTCATGTCAGCCCGGGCTCCTTATCATATGGATGCTAGCGACACTATCATATACGTGAGCCAAAAGGCGCAAACGGTCCTGGGCAAAGGTAAGGCGACACCCGTGGGGATACCGTGCGTGAGGCCGCAAAGTGATATGAGGTGTTACCGGCTAGATCGATGTGACATCGAGTCGGGGTCCTGACAGCTAGTCATAGTGGGGAGTAACTTAGACTAGTAACGTGCTTTTGTTACTAGTCCATGTTACTACCTTCATAATGGGTAGTAACATATAGATGGTAACATACAAACCTTCATTAATTGGGACATAGACTCATTTTACCTCGGGGTGTGTTATGTTACAGTAACATATTATGTTACCACAAGCATCTCTTCCCTCATTAACTCCATGACACAAAAGCAAATTTGTCTCGGGATGTGTCATGTTACTACATAAGTTACTCCCACTATGACTAGCGTAAGAAGCTCCGAATTATGCCCGCTGCCCACCACTCTGAATCATGCCATCTATGATAGGGAGTAGTCCCATTGCAACAATGAGGTCCACTAGGTCTATCATGTCCTGTAAGAAGAGACTGTCACGTAAAACATACATCTTGTTGCCTTCTTCCTCGTACAGTACGTACCACTGTTACGTACTACTAGTACTACTACTACTCGTTCTCCTATAAACCTTGCGCTTAGCATCTCCAAAATATTAACCTTGCGATTGGCTCTTTGCCTCTTCGGGAAGTCGAGCAATAATGGTACTGCAGTATATATAGTTCTGGCTATATGAGACTGAATGAATTGCTGCACATCCACCACGTGGGCGAGGGAGAGTGCGTACTATTACGTCTGTTTCAATATTGACTACATACGGAGCAAAATGAGTGAATCTACAATCTAAAATACATCTATATACATCAGTGTTTGGAGTATGTACTAGTAGTTCATATTGAAATATACGAAAGGACATATATTCCAAACAATATTATAATCTCTCTAAACAAGGTAGGTACGAGGAGTAAACGGAGGGAGTAGTAAAAATTTCTCCTCGTCCTATGAGCCACCGCGCGCGTGGGCGTGGGAGCAGGCGTAAGGCATAGTAAGAAAGATTCACCTCGTCCTGTGAGCCACCGCACCCGTGGGCGGGGGAGACGGTGTACTAAGCGAGCTTCTCCTTGTTCTGTGAGTTGACGGGACACATCAAAAGTAATACATACAGAGCATCCCGAGTGTATAGAGCATTGCCTCTAAGGTAGGCCCCACATGGTTTGCCTCTTCTTTAACATAACGCATCAAGTCACAATTTGTTTGTTCACTCGTGGTAGACAATCCTCCATCAAGTGGACAACCAGTACACGTGTCAAATTACCACGTGGGCTGCCTTTTCGTACAGAAATGAGCTCCACCATGTACCCGCACGGGTGTGGTTGGGAAAGAGACGGGAGTACGTGCGCCGTGCGTGCATCTCTTCTCTTCATGCACACCCCCCACCTACGTGGGTGTGTGTGAGAGAGATACAAACCTAGACAGATGGCATGTGCGTTCGTGAGTGTTTTTTGTTTGAGGGGGGGGGTGATTTTGTGAATGTATTTGTGGGAATATGTGTCGATGACATCTCAAACAAAAATTTGACACATGCAATGTGTGTGAAATAGAGGCCTATCAATATCATATATAGAGGGGGAGATCCATGAGAAGAGAGGGAGGGGTCATAGATATCGATAGAGTCGAAGAGAGGATCAAGTGGGTGGGTGCGAGATCGATGAAGCGAGCCATCGAAATTGTGTGTCTGCAAGTCAAAGATATAGGGCGACTAACCTACCGGAACATCACAGGGCACATGGCAAGTTTGTGTGTGGCTGGGAGACATTACTAGAGCGCTCGACGTATCGTGTGTGTGGGGGGGGGAGGGGGGAGGCAGAGGCCTAAACTAGAGAGGTAGAAGGACTCGTATATGTGTTGTGAAGGAGAGACCCAACTATGTCTTGAGGGAGATCAGTCGACATCCATACATAACTGAAGGACGGGAAATAGGTTGGACAAAGAGAGAGACAGAGAGAGAGGAGAGAGAGAGAGGGGGAGAGGGGGAGAGTGCTGGATGGGTGATGGACTTGCTTCTCGAAGATGGTGGGAGAGGCTTACTAGACAAACTAAGGATGTGTTTCTGTGTGTGCCTGTACGTGATAGATGTGTCGGGACGCATGGATGGATGATGAAGGGGAACCATGTGTTTGGTAAGAAAACCTAAGTAGATAGGTATATAAATTGTGGTTTGTCGGAGGAACGGAGAGACATAACTAATGAGGTAGATCGATCGACGCGTGGGGAAAAACGAGTTATAAGGACCTAGCTAGCTATATGTACAGTAGGAGATCGGTCGGTGTACATCCATTTGTTAGAGGCAAATAAGGCCCAGCAAGACGGATAGACAGAGAGAATGGATCTAGGAGGTGGTGCGAGATGCTGAGCTACTAGCTAGAAGTGGTGGAGTGTGTGATTGTGAGATCGATGAAAAGAGGGGCGAGAGTTTACATGTGTGTGGGACCGTATGAGAGACACGAGGCGTAGGCACAGAATGGAGGAGATGGAAGGTGCGTGTGTATGTTGTAGGCACACATCACTAGAGAGGTTTATCCATCAATGTGTGTCGAAAAGGAGTTCTGGAGACTGTGGGAGAACGGCCTAAAAAGAATGTTCATGATGGATGAAATGGTGAGGGAGGGGGAGGGCGAGGAGGGCGTGTGCATGCACGAGTGAAAGTTAGTGCTAGCTACAAAGGTTAGAGGATTGTGTGGATGTAGGAGACTAACAAAGATGATAATTTGATATGAAAGTGGATTCATATATTTGAATAGGAGATCATAGTGTTATAAACATATGCATGCATGAATATAGCGGTGATACGCGTGCTGTGGTTTTGCACATGTTATACCATAACGTGATAATGCATGGCATTTTCAACTCACAGCTAAATGCCGAACAATCTAAACCATACTATACATCGAACAATCTCACATTTTATTTGAAATTGTGATAATGTGTGGCGTTTACAGCTTACAACTAAATATCGAACAATATAAACAATACTATATATCGAACAATCTCACATTTTATTTGAATTTGTGGTAATGTGTGGCGTTTGCAACTCACATCTAAATACTTGTAGGAGTAGGGGGCGGGGCACCATACATTATGTGATAAACACATTATACATATGAGACATGGTTTAGATTATGAAGATCTAGCTAGAGCTTAAAATGTACTGTGATTTGAAATCAACATAAAGTGGATTCAAAAAATCGAGTTCGAGTTCATATAGTACACATAGTTCATATCTAACTCGATAGTAATCATGTGGTGTGCCATGAAGATAATACACAAACGAAGGTTTAACTTGACAATAATGATGATTGTAAATCTTATTAAAATAAAGAAATGAATTCAAATAGTTTGACTTCACAACAATCATTATTGCAGATCTTATTCAAATAGAGAAATGAATTCAAATTTAGTTCATATTGAAGCGGTAGTATATACGTTTGGAATGAACTAAAATGTTCATTTGAGTAGCAGGTTGCATGCATTATACACGTCGTGAAATATTTTAATTGAACATAACATGATTCAATGTTTTGAATGGAATTTGTAGTGCGAATTGATTTGGTATATGATATGTCTCCGTCGTATCTATAATTTTTGATTGTTCCTTCCAATATTATTCAACTTTCATATACTTTTTGGCAACTTTTTATATTATTTTTGGGACTAACATATTGATCCAGTGCCCAGTGCCAGTTCCTGTCTATTGCATGTTTTTGGTTTCGCAGAATATCCATATCAAACGGAGTCCAAACGGGATAAAAACGGATGGAGCTTATTTTTGGAAAATATGGAAAATTCGGAAGGAATATCAACGCGAAACAGTGCCCGAGGTGGTCATGAGGTAGGGGGGCGCGCCCCCCCAGGGCGCGCCCCCTACCCTCGTGAGCCCACCATAAGGCGGTTGACGCTCTCCTTTTGCTGCAAGAAAGCTAATATTCGGAAAAAAATCACGGCGAAGGTTTCAGGCCAATCGGAGTTACAGATCTCCATATATATATGAAACGATGAAACAGCGCCAGAAGGGAACGCAGAACCAGAGAGAGACAGAGAGATAGATCCAATCTCGGAGGGGCTCTCGCCCCTCCCACGCCATGGGAGCCAAGGACCAGAGGGGAAACCCTTCTCCCATCTAGGGAGGAGGTCAAGGAAGAAGAAGAAGAAGGGGGGCCCTCTCCCCCTTGCTTCTGGTGGCGCCGGAGCGCTGCCGGGGCCATCACCATCACCACCATCTTCACCAACAACTTCACCGCCATCATCACCAACTCTTCCCCCCTCTATGCAGCGGTGTAACCTCTCTCTTACCCGCTGTAATCTCTACTTAAACATGGTCCTCAACACTATATACTATTTCCTAATGATGTATCGCTATCCTATGATGTTTGAGTAGATCTGTTTTGTCCTAATGGCTATTTGATGATCGTGATTGGTTTGAGTTGTATGTTTTATTATTGGTGCTGTCCTCTGGCGCTCTCCGTGTCGCGCAAGCGTGAGGGATTCCCGCTGTAGGGTTTGCAATATGCTTATGATTTGCTTATGGTGGGTGGCGTGAGTGAGAGAAGCACATACCCGAGTAAGTAGGTTGTTTGCATATGGGATAAAGGGGACTTGATACTTTAATGCTATGGCTGGGTTTTACCTTAATGAATATTTAGTAGTTGCGGATGCTTGCTAGAGTTCCAATCATAAGTGCATATGATCCAAGTAGAGAAAGTATGTTAGCTTATGCCTCTCCCTCAAATAAAATTGCAATAATGATTACCGGTCTAGTTATCGATTGCCTAGGGACAAATAACTTTCTTGTTGACAAAAGCTCTCTACTAAAACTAATTTAGTTGTGTCTTTATCTAAACAGCCCCTAGCTTTTATTTTTGTGTTCTTTACTTTCTTGCAAGCTTACCCAAAAACACCTACAAAGTACTTCTCGTTTCATACTTGTTCTAGGTAAAGCGAACGTCAAGCGTGCGTAGAGTTGTATCGGTGGTCGATAGAACTTGAGGGAATATTTGTTTTACCTTTAGCTCCTCGTTGGGTTTGACACTCTTACTTATCGAAAGAGGCTACAATTCATCCCCTATACTTGTGGGTTATCAAGACCTTTTTCTGGCGTCGTTTCCGGGAAGCAATAGCATGGGATGAATATTCTCGTGTGTGCTTGTTTGCTTTATCACTAAGTAATTTTTATTTGCTGTTCTTAGTTGTTCTTTATCTTTAGTTATTTATATGGAACACGAAATACCAAAAAAATTAGGTGTACTTGCTACTCATGGAGATGGGGAACCTCCTAAAACCCTCGATGCTGGTTATGTGAAAGATATTTTGTACTAATTTAATAATCCTGAGAAAACCCCATTTAGTTATGTAATGGGAGTAACTTTGGATCAATGTGAATACTTTAGGGATTACCGCTTGACACAAAAAGGGAAACTATTATGGGATCAAATTCATATATTGAATTGGTATGCTAGGCAACTATGCTTGAGATATGATTATACTTGTTGCTCTAAGATGAAGGCTCCACACCTTCCCTTTTCATGCAAACTTAATGATAATAAGACCTTAGCTTCTTATGCTAATGGTATATATGATTACTATGATGTGGAACAAATAGAAGAATTTGTTGCTTTTATGGCTCCTTATGAAATTGAATCTATGTTTAAAGAGTTTGAAGATTTTGATGATGCTCTTTATAGACCTGAAAATTTCACTATCCTGAAATATTGTTATGAGAATTATGAATACAATTACAAAATTAATACGCTTATTGTGAAAGTCTCCGCTGTCCAAGAAGAGATTAATATTTTGCAGGAGTCTATGGAAGAAGAAATTGATGAAACTGTGAGCTCATTGGATGAGAAAGATGAGGATAAGAGCGAAGAACAAAAGGAGGAAGAGCGGATTGATCACCCGTGCCCACCTTCTAATGAGAGTAACTCTTCAACTCATACATTGTTTAATTTCCCTTCGTGCTTACCGAAGGATGAATGCTATGATCCCGTCGATTCTTTTGAAATATCCCTTTTTGATGATGCTTGCTATGCTTGTGGCCAAGATGCCAATATAAATTATGCTTATGGAGATGAACTTGCTATAGTTCCTTATGTTAAACATGAAATTGTTGCTATTGCACCCACACATGATAGTCCTATTTTTGCATGATAGTCCTATTATCTTTTTGAATTCTCCCGACTAAACTATATCAGACAAGTTTGCACTTATTAAGGATTATATTGATGGGTTGCCTTTTACCGTTGCACATGATGATTTTGGTGAATATAATATGCATGTGCCTGCTGCTCCTACTTGCAATTATTATGAGAGAGGAACTATATCTCCACCTCTCTATGTTTCCAATATGATAAAATTGCGAGAAACTGTTTATACTATGCATTGGCCTTTACTTTGTGTGCATGAATTGTTCTTTTATGACATGCCAATGCATAGGAAGAGAGTTAGACTTCATTATTGCATGATATATGTTACTTGGTGCTCACTACTAAGTTACAAATCATTGATAATTAAAATTGGCTTTGATATACCTTGGGATCCGGGTGGATTCGCTACTTGAGCACTATATGCCTAGCTTAATGGCTTTAAAGAAAGCGCTGCCAGGGAGACAACCCAGAAGTTTTAGAGAGTCATTTATTTCTGTTGAGTGCTTTTATATAGTTTAAAAACAACAAAAATAAAGAGGGGAACCCAAAACTTTTTCAAAAAGGAAAGTGAAAGTGATAGAGACAAGCATTGTTGAAGTGGGAGCTATCCTTGAAATTTGTTCATGCTCACGGAAACTTTGTGAATCTTGATTACAGAAACTTTTCAACAAAAATAATTATCCCCTTGTACAATTCCATTGTATTATAAAAATAATGTGCCAAGGTTTGCCTTTAGGATGTTTACGATGCTTGTTGGTTTGTGCGGTGCAGGACAGAAACTTTGGCTCTAGTGCGTGAATTTTATTTTTTACTGGAACGTCAAATGGTTCTGATTCTTTTTGCACTGTCTTGCTGCACAAATTGTTTATTTTTACTAATTTTGGCAGAATTTTTCAAGTAACAGAAGTATGGTGAATGTCCAGATTGCTACAGACTGTTTTGTTTTAGAAAGATTCTGTTTTTTTGATGCATAGTTTGCTTGTTTTGATGAAACTACCAATTTATATCAGTGGATTAAGCCATGAAAAAGTTATAGTACAGTAGGCACAATGCAAAAACAAAATATGAATTGGTTTGCAATAGTACCTAGAGTAGTGATTTGCTTTATTATACTAACGGATCTTACCGAGTTTTCTGTTGATGTTTTGTGTGGATGAAGTGTTCGATGATTGAGAAGGTCTCGATGTGAGAAGAAGGAAGAGAGGAAAGAGCTCAAGCTTGGGGATGCCCGAGGCACCCCAAGTAAATATTCAAGGAGACTCAAGTGTCTAAGCTTGGGGATGCTGGGGAGGCATCCCCTCTTTCTTCAACAAATATAGGTATGTTTTCGGATTCGTTTCGTTCATGCGATATGTGCAAGTCTTGGAGCGTCTTTTGCATTTAGGTTTTTCTTTTTTCTTTTATGCACCATGCTGGTATGAGATAGTCATTGGTTGATTTATAGAATGCTCTTTTCACTTCACTTATATCTTTTGAGTATGGCTTTATAGAATGCTTCATATGCTTCACTTATATCATTTGAAGTTTGGATTGCCTGCTTCTCTTCACTTAGACAACCGCCATTTGTAGAATGCTCTTTTGCTTCACTTAGATTTGTCAGAGCATGGGCACATATTTTGTAGAAAGAATTAAACTCTCTTTCTTCACTTATATCTATTTAGAGAGATGACAGGAACTGGTCATTCACATGGTTAGTCATAAAATCCTACATAAACTTGTAGATCGCTGAATATGATATGTTTGATTCCTTGCAATAGTTTTGCGATATAAAGGCGGTGATATTAGAGTCATGCTAGTCAAGTAATTGTGAAATTGAGAAATACTTGTGTTGAGGTTTGCAAGTCCCGTAGCATGCACGTATGGTGAACCGTTATGTAACGAAGTCGGAGCATGAGGTGTTTATTGATTGTCTTCCTTATGAGTGGCGGTCGGGGACGAGCGATGGTCTTTTCCTACCAATCTATCCCCCTAGGAGCATGCGTGTAGTACTTTGTTTCGATGACTAATAGATTTTTGCAATAAGTATGTGAGTTCTTTATGACTAATGTTGAGTCCATGGATTATACGCACTCTCACCCTTCCACCATTGCTAGCCTCTCTAGTACTACGCAACTTTTGCCGGTACCATAAACCCACCATATACCTTCCTCAAAAAAGCCACCACACCTACCTATCATGGCATTTCCATAGCCATTCCGAGATATATTGCCATGCAACTTTCATCATCATCATATACATGACTTGAGCATTCATTGTCATATTGCTTTGCATGATCGTAAGATAGCTAGCATGATGTTTTCATGGCTTGTCTGTTTTTTGATGTCATTGCTACGCTAGATCATTGCACATCCCGATACACCGCCAGAGGCATTCATATAGAGTCATATCTTTGTTCTAGATATCGAGTTGTAATATTGAGTTGTAAGTAAATAAAAGTGTGATGATCATCATTCAATAGAGCATTGTCCCAAAAAAAGAGAAAGGCCAAAAAAGAAGGCCAAAAAAAGAAAATAAATAAAAAGGGGCAATGCTACTATTCCTTTTTACCACACTTGTGCTTCAAAGTAGCACCATGTTCTTCATATAGAGAGTCTCTTGAGTTATCACTTTCATATACTAGTGGGAATTTTCATTATAGAACTTGGCTTGTATATTCCGATGATGGGCTTCCTCAAATGCCCGAGGTCTTCATGAGCAAGCAAGTTGGATGCGCACCCACTTAATTTCCAGTTTGAGCTTTCATAAACTTATAGCTCTTAGTGCATCCATTGCATGACAATCCCTACTCCTCACATTGATATCTATTAATGGGCATCTCCATAGCCCGTTGATACGCCTAGTTGATGTGAGACTTTCTCCTTTTTTGTCTTCTCCACATAACCCCCAACATCATATTCTATTCCACCTATAGTGCTATGTCCATGGCTCACGCTCATGTATTGCGTGAAAGTTGAAAAGGTTTGAGAACGTCAAAAGTATGAAACAATTGCTTGGCTTGTCATCGGGGTTGTGCATGATGTGAATATTTTTTGTGGTGAAGATGGATCATAGCCAGACTATATGATTTTGTAGGGATGAGCTTTCTTTGGCTATGTTATTTCAATAAGACATAATTGCTTGGTTGGTATGCTTGAAATATTATTGTCTTTATGTCAAAGGATAGATTATTGCTTTGAATCACTCGTATCTTAATATTCATGCCATGATTAGACATATGATCAAGATTATGCTAGGTAGCATTCCACATCAAAAATTATCTTTTTTTATCATTTACCTACTCGAGGACGAGCAGGAATTAAGCTTGGGGATGCTGATACGTCTCCGTCGTATCTATAATTTTTGATTGTTCCATGCCAATATTATTCAACTTTCATATACTTTTTGGCAACTTTTTATATTATTTTTAGGACTAACATATTGATCCAGTGCCCAGTGCCAGTTCCTGTCTGTTGCATGTTTCTGGTTTTGCAGAATATCCATATCAAACGGAGTCCAAACGGGATAAAAACGGACGGAGCTTATTTTTGGAAAATATGGAAAATTCGGAAGGAAAATCAACGCGAACCAGTGCCCGAGGTGGTCACGAGGCAGGGGGCGCGCCCCCCCTAGGGCGCGCCCCTACCCTCGTGAGCCCACCGTAAGGCGGTTGACGGTCTTCTTTTGCCGCAAGAAAGCTAATATTCAGAAAAAAAATTCACGGCGAAGGTTTCAGGCCAATCGGAGTTACGGATCTCTCTATATATACGAAACGGTGAAACAGAGCCAGAAGGGAACGCGGAACCAGAGAGACACAGAGAGATAGATCCAATCTCGGAGGGGCTCTCGCCCCTCCCACGCCATGGGAGCCAAGGACCAGAGGGGAAACTCTTCTCCCATCTAGGGAGGAGATCAAGGAAGAAGAAGAAGGGGCCCCCTCTCCACCTTGCGTCCGGTGGCGCCGGAGCGCTGCTGGGGCCATCACCATCACCGCCATCTTCACCAACAAGTTCACCGCCATCATCACCAACTCTTCCCCCCTCTATGCAGCGGTGTAACCTCTCTCTTACCCGCTGTAATCTCTACTTAAACATGGTGCTCAACTCTATATATTATTTCCTAATGATGTATGGCTATCCTATGATGTTTGAGTAGATCTGTTTTGCCTAATGGCTATTTGATGATCGTGATTGGTTTGAGTTGTATGTTTTATTATTGGTGTTATCATATGGTGCTCTCCGTGTCGCGCAAGCGTGAGGGATTCCCGCTGTAGGGTTTGCAATATGCTTATGATTTGCTTATGGTGGGTGGCGTGAGTGACAGAAGCACATACTCGAGTAAGTAGGTTGTTTGCGTATGGGATAAAGGGGACTTGATACTTCAATGCTATGGTTGGGTTTTACCTTAATGAATATTTAGTAGTTGCGGATGCTTTCTAGAGTTCCAATCATAAGTGCATATGATCCAAGTAGAGAAAGTATGTTAGCTTATGCCTCTCCCTCAAATAAAATTGCAATAATGATTACCGGTCTAGTTATCGATTGCCTAGGGACAAATAACTTTCTTGTTGACAAAAGCTCTCTACTAAAACTAATTTAGTTGTGTATTTATCTAAACAGCCCCTAGCTTTTATTTTCGTGTTCTTTACTTTCTTGCAAGCTTACCCAAAAACACCTACAAAGTACTTCTAGTTTCATACTTGTTCTAGGTAAAGCGAACGTCAAGCGTGCGTAGAGTTGTATCGGTGGTCGATAGAACTTAAGGGAATATTTGTTCTACCTTTAGCTCCTTGTTGGGTTCGACACTCTTACTTATTGAAAGAGGCTACAATTGATCCCCTATACTTGTGGGTTATCAGTATAGTACACGGGACTAGACTCTCTTGTGTGGTGCGAATTGATTTCTTTTTGTTTTTTCGTCGACGGAAGTGCGAATTGATTTGGTACAGTGCATGTTAGGCTTGTCCGGAAATTTCAACCCGCGCCTTGTTACCCTGAAATATTTAAGATACTTCTTTGTCTCGTTGTGCTCCGAAAAATCCCTCCATCTCAACCCACGCCTTGCTATCCCAAAATTACAACGCACGTGAAAACTCCCACCTCCTGCGAAATCTTGACACGCGAAATGCCTGTGATACCCCTGAACCGAAAGAACCGCCTAGCACAAATCGGTGGGGTTACTTCTGTAACTTACCCCACATTTTGGACAAGTGGGTCCCTAAGCCATGGTTCCCCAGTCCCATCCCATCAGCCCACCCATTCGTACACCGAGGCTGCGAAAACCCGCGAAGCCCCACACCCTCCTCCGTTTGCCACTCAGCCGTAGCCTCTTCCCTGACAACGTCGTCCACAGCAACACCTCGACGTCCCTCATCCACCGTAACAGATGAGGATCCGTCATCGATCTCGTCGTCCCGCCGGTTAAGCCAACCCGTCCTCCACCTCCAAGGAGTTGCCCCGATGTTCCCCTCATCTTTCACGCAACCTCCACTCCCACACCACCATCTTCACCTGCACCACCAGAAGAGCATCATCATCACCGTTTCCTCGGATGAAGTTGAGGCCTAATCGGCGCCAGCAAAGAGGTTGTACACTAATCGCCGCATTTTCTTCTTGATTCGATCTCATGGTGCTGTCAGCGCTTGGTCCCGAGCCGACATGGCGCGGCTCCATCCACGGAGGCGTCGCCGGCCACTTCCTCCATGGCGTCGCTCCCTCGGCAATGACGTCCACATCAGTAGGAGCTGCTGTTGCTTTAGCTCTCACTCACTCTGCTGCTCTGCTCTTGCTCTCAGTCCCCTGCCTGGTCTGCTCTTGCTCTTGCCCGCGCTGCTGCTCTTGCTCTTGCTCTTGCTTGTGATGTTGCTCCGATTTGGCTACACTTCAGTCCACTGAATTGACTTTTGGGTCAGTCGATTTTCAGGGGG
>NC_057803.1:302439624-302477331 GCF_018294505.1 Triticum aestivum | reverse complement strand
AAATAAAGATGACCCTCGGGATGTGCGACTCCCAAGGGAAAAAGGCTAGGTGGCGAATGGTAAAACCAAGGTTGGGCCTTGCTGGAGGAGTTTTATTCAAGGCGAACTGTCAAGGGATTCCCATTATAACCCAACCGTGTAAGGAACGCAAAATCAAGGAACATAACACCGGTATGACGGAAACTAGGGCGGCAAGAGTGGAACAAAACACCAGGCATAAGGCCGAACCTTCCACCCT
Source organism: Triticum aestivum (assembly GCF_018294505.1). Taxonomy (NCBI): domain Eukaryota; kingdom Viridiplantae; phylum Streptophyta; class Magnoliopsida; order Poales; family Poaceae; genus Triticum; species Triticum aestivum. The sequence goes on along the minus strand of NC_057803.1, from coordinate 302,477,093 downwards.
TTACCAAGTATATAGCTGCATTAATTAGATAAGAGATATTGTGATATCCCAACAAAATATCCATGTTCCAACATGGAACAAACTCCAATCTTCACCTGCAACTAGCAACGCTATAATAGGGGCCGAGCAAAGCGGTAACATAGACAAACAACGGTTTGCTAGGACAAGGTGGGTTAGAGGTTTGACATGGAAATATGGGAGGCATGATAAGCAAGTGGTAGGTATCGCAGCATAGGCATAGCAATAGAGCGTGCATCTAGCAAGCAAAGATAGAAGTGATTACGAGGGTATGATCATCTTGTCTGAGATCCCGCAAGGAAGAAGAACGAGTCCATGAAGAAGAAAAACGGACATAGCCAACGGATCCTCACAAACGCAACGTTATCGGAACTAACCCGAAGAAGCATCACCGGAAAGAAGCAAACAACATGGTAAACAACCATCACATAATCATGGCATTATGCACAATCAAGTATGGTGCATGCCCGGTTTAATGAAGCATGGCATGGCAAAATGCACAAACAAAACTACAAATTAAGTGGAGCTCAATATGCCACGAGTTGCATATTGATGGACACCACAATAATTATTTAGTTCGCTCTTGTTTATGTACCCAACAATATTAAATGTTGGTTAGCATGGCATGGGGTGAAGCATAAAAGAAACTATCTAACTAAGCAATTTAAATGGGGCCGGATATAACAAACAACAAATCCGGTAAATCCCCATATGCATTTAGAAAATTAATACCAACAACAATTTTAAACATCCTTGATGTTGTTAACATGATGCGGATGACATGTGCCAGTTTATGTAAGTTTTGAAGAAAATGTTGATAAGAGCATTATATGGAGCATTTGTCATCGTGGCGGAAAGAAAGGATGCCACGATGACGATAACGGAAACGGTGCCATGGCAACGTTCCGGTTTCGGAAACTTGATTGAGATGCCAGTGGAAAAGAACAAGTGTGACAGGAGTGTGTCATGCGAAGAACGGTGGGGTGCTCCCGGTTACCGGGTTCCCACATGTCGACGGCATGGCAACGAGGAGGAACAATTAAGGTTCACAAGCGAATAAAACAACCAACCATGCATCTTATACAACACAAGCATTCGGCCCACAGGTGTCGTCTCGGGGTTATACCTTCTTAGCATGCAAAGGGAACGGTTCTCGTTCGTAGAGGGAAGTAGGCGTTCTCGCGACAGCGGTAGTGGAAGTAGTCGATCTCGCATGCTCTAGGGTCGACGGTAGAGGTTCTCGCGAACTCGGCGATGGTAGTAGAGCACGTTTTGCAGGGGAAGTAGAGGTTCACGTTTCATAGTTGTTCGGGGTCACCGATACTTGTACCCATTCGTTGTTGGACTTGACGGATCTGATGCCTCCGGACGTAGTGGTACGTGTTCGTTCTTCGGAGAGGTACTTGGTGTTCTTTGGTCATAGGTACTTGACGTTTTTGCTACCCGGGTCTTCGGCGACGGTCGTTGTACACATTGACGTTGGGGTACTTGTCGGTCCGGGTCTTGACATATCCAAAACGATCATCGGTCCGGGTCTTGTACTTGGTGGTGGACGTGGCAGAAAAAGGGACGGCTTGGGCAGGAGTTCCTCTGCACCGGGAGGAGGCGGTGGTGTTCTTGGTGGTCGCCGACGGACAGGTGACGAGCAGAGAGGCGAAGCCACGGACGAAGAGGGCCATGCGGTGTGGAGCAAAAGAGGACGAGCTCCTGCTGGTCGCAGCGGCAGCGAGGACGACCTGCTGGGGCTGCTCACCGACGAGAGCACGGCGAGGGAGGAGCAAGGCGGTGGCAACTCAGAGCTCGGGGATGAGGCATGGAGGTCGAGGTCGCCGGCGGACTTGTGGGCTCCAGGTCCAGTGCTGGGACGGTGAGGCACCAGGTCTGGTCGGGGAGGCGACAGCTTCTTCGAGCAGGGGCGCGCGAAGTTCCCTGCTGCTGGCCGCCGCATGGTCGCGGGAACGGAGGCAGGGCTGCGCGATGGAGGGGCGCGACAGGGAGAGGCTCGGTCGTCACCGGCGGCTTGGAGAGGATTGAGCGATTGGGCTCCTCCCCTGGATCGAGGTGGAAGAGAGGAGAGGGAGACGAAGGAAGGAAAGAGCGAGGGGATCGGGCTCGTGCAAGGCGGAGCTGATGGAGGAAGGCGCAGTGGCTCCTGTGTGAGGCGAGAGGGAGAGATGGGATCACGCGCAGTGCGCTTCTCTCCTGGCGGCGCGGGGTGCGAGGAAGAGATCGAGAGGGAGAAGTTATGGTCGGGCCTAGGGTGAGCTTAGGTGAGGCCAGGTGGGCTTTCCACAAATGGGCCGGCCTGGCTGCGGAGATTGGGCAGCCCAGGTGCTAGATGGCCTAGGGATGACGCAGGGCGCGGCTGGGCCTAGGGATGGGCCCTAGAGGCCAGCCTGCTGGGCTCTCTCCTCTCTCTCCCTTATTTCTAAGCATAAAACAAAATTGGAGAAGAAAATAAAGAGGGAGGGGGTTAGGGAAAGAATTAGCGCACGTAGATAATATTCTCGGACTCGCAAAAATGCGCTGGTTCCAAGAAAAATAGGAGAGACATGATTGCAAGGAATTAATTCAAAGTCATTTGAATTTAAATCAAATGGTTTGAACAAGGGCTAGGAAATAGAGGTTTCCAAAAATGTTCGAATTTTTGGTGGAGCTCCGAAATATGATGAAAGAAATATATGGCCATGTTGGAGACCAAGAATTAAGATAACAAAGGCATTGGGATATTTTGCAAGTGTGTTTGCGGTAAATCCAAATAATTGGAATATTTACTATAGCTCTCTAAATATCGAGAGGATATGTTGTAAAGAGAATCACCATGTGAATTCCCTCGGTTTAAATGGATGAAAGATCCATGCCATTTATTTAGTTGAGTTGCAAAAGATTTATGACATGATGGCATGATGACATGATGCAACGCAAAAATAAAAGGAGCAAACAAAAAAGAAACACACGGAGAAACCTGGAACCTAAGGAAGTCTTCTCGATCATCGGTCTTGGGGCGTCACAATACAGGTGCATATAATGGCGAAGACAAGACGTATATATGGTGAGCTTTATGCTCGAAATGATAATAAGCTTCTATTAGAGGAAACCCCCAGTTATGGTGGGGTGAGTACATTTAAAGATATATACCCCTCAAGTTTTCTGCTTACCCGAACACACGTTAGAAGTTGTAAGGGAAAAATAACAAGGGAAAAAACTGAAAAAAGTAGAAAAAGGTAATGAACAATGTGTTCGGACTTAGGCGTAGAATCTTCGGAGTCAAGCAACATTCCATGGGTTCGGCTCTAAGCGATTTGTCTGATGCGTTGCGAAGGCAATAGGCTCCTCTAGTGAGAACTTCATCTATAACGAAGGGACCCTCCTATTTGGGCTTGAGCTTGTCCTTTTTCTTCTCTGGTAGGCATAGAACGAATTCACTGACATCATAAGTCTAAGCCGGCACTTCTCTGCTTTGGTATCTTCGAGCTTGTTGTGTGTAGAATGCGGAACGGGCCTTTGCGGCATTGCGCTCCTCCTCCAGGACATCTAAGTCGCCTCTCTCTCCTCGTACATGCGCACTCGAGGTGAGTCATGAATAATATCTCTAGGCAAGACGGCCTCTGCGCCATACACCATGAAGAACAGTGTGTATCTGGTCGTGCGATTGGGTGTGGTCCGCAACCCCCAGAGTACGGAGTCGAGCTCCTAGACCGAGTGTTCATCCGACTCCTTTAAGGATGGGACTAGTCTGGGTTTGATTCCGCTCATTATTAGGCCATTGGCCCGTTCCACTTAACCGTTTGTTTGGGGGTGATACACGGAGGTATAATCGAGTTTGATACCTAGATTAGCTCACCAATTTTTTACCTCGTCTGTTGTAAAGTTAGAGCCGTTGTCAGTAATAATACTATGTGGGACACCATAATGGTGTACGACACCAGAAATGAAGTCTATCACCGGTCCGATTTCAGCCATTTTAACAGGTTTGGCCTCTATCCACTTAGTGAATTTATCCACCATCACCCGCAAATATTTTTTCTTATGGTTTCCCCCTTTAAGGGGTCCTATAGTGTCCAGCCCCCACCCCCTGAAAGGCATAGTAATGGGGATTGTTTGTAGGGCAGTGGGCGGCATATGGCTTTGATTGGCAAAGGGCTGGCATCCGACACAGCGTGGTACGAGGTCTTGCGCGTCTGCTCGGGACGTGGGCCAAAAGAAACCTGTACATAAGGCCTTACTTACAAGGGCCCGAGCTGCGGCGTGATGGCCGCCAAGACCAGCATGTATTTCGGCCAAGAGCTAACGTCCCTCCTCTTCGGAGATACATCTTTGAAGGACTCCGATAGTGCTTTTCCTGTAGAGCTCTCCTTCATGAACCTTGTAGGCTTTCAAACGTCGAACGATGCGACGAGCCTCGTTCTCGTCCTAAGGGAGCTCCAGCCTATTAAGGTAGGCTAGGAAGGGTTCGGTCCATGGGGCGATTACCATCAAGATTACATGGGTGGAAGGTGTTGGTTCTATGCCCGAGCCCCTGATGATGGCTGAATCGTGTTCGGTATCCCGAGGTGTGATCAGCGCCAGACTAGTATTTCCGCTCTTGTCCTGCCATACCGCGGATGGCTAGAAGGGCATTTTCACAAAGGTGTTAGGTGGGACAGGGTCACATTTAGCGCCCATTCGAGCAAGGATGTCCGCTACTTGGTTACTGTCTCGGGCCACGTGATGAAAATCGAGCCCCTCAAACCGAGCTGATATTTTGAGCACAACATTGCGGTAAGCTATCATCTTTGGATCTTTTGCATCTAATTCTCTGTTTATTTCGGATATTGTTAGGTTTGAATCCACGCGCACCTTGAGGTGTTGTATGCCCATAGAAACAGCCATCCGGAGACCATGCAGTAGGGCCTCATATTCGGCTGTGTTATTGGAGTCCGTGTACATGATTTGCAATATGTAACGGACTGTGTCCCCTATAGGGGATGTCAGGATGACACCAGTCCCCACTCCGGCTAACATTTTAGAGCCGTCGAAGTACATCACCTAGTTGGAGTATGTACTGTACTCTTTAGGGAGTTAGGCTTCTGTGCACTCAGCGACGAAGTCGGCTAACACCTGAGATTCAATAGCCCGACGTGGTTTGTACATTATTTCGAACGGTAGGATCTTGATGGCCCATTTTGCAATGTGGCCAGTGGCGTCTCGATTATTTATGATATCATTGACTGGTACCTTGCCCTGCTACCATGATCGAGCACTCTTGAAAGTAGTGTCTCAGCTTCTGAGATGCCATGAAGACCGCATATGCTATCTTTTGATAGTGCGGGTACCGGGATTTGCATGGTGTGAGAACCGCCGATAAGTAGTATATGGGGGTTTTGGAGTGGGAATTTATGTCCCTCTTCCTGTCATTCAACGACGAGTACTGTGCTCACCACCTGATGAGTTGCGGATATGTATAGTAGCATGGGTTCACCGATGTTAGGCGCGGCAAGGACTGGGTTGTTTGCTAATAGAGCTTTTATTTCTTCCAACCCAGTTGTTGTCGCTTCTGTCCACTCAATGTGGTCGGTATGTCGAAGCAGGCTGTATAGCGGCAGCGCCTTCTCTCCAAATATGGTGATAAAGTGGCTCAAGGTTGTCACGCACCTAGCTAATTTTTGGACCTGCTTTAGGTCTGTTGGAATTGCCAACTGTGACAAGGCTCAAATTTTGGCTGGGTTTGCCTCGATTCCTCTATTGGAAACGATGAACCCGAGCAACTTTTCTGCTTGAACGCCGAAGACGCATTTTTCCAGATTGAGCCGTATGTCATATGTTCGAAGGTTGTCAAATGTAAGACGTAAGTCGTCCACCAATGATTCGACATGTTTAGTTTCCATGACTTCATCATCTACGTATACCTCCACTGTCTTGCCAATTTGTTTTTCTAGGCATGTTCGAATCATGCGTTGGTAGGTGGCATTGGCGTTTTTGAGTCTGAAAGGCATAGTGTTGAAGCAAAAAGGCCCGTACGGGGTAATTAGTGCTATCACGGCTTGATCGGATTCCTTCATCTTAATTTGATGGTGTCCGGAGTATGCATCGTGGAAACATAATGAATCGTGTCCTGCGGTTGCATCGATGATCTGGTCGATGCGGGGCAGTGGGAAGAGGTCCTTAGGGTAGGCTTTATTGAGGTCTTTGAAATTGACACAAAGGCGCCAGGATTTGTCCTTCTCTGGCACCATGACCAGGTTTGCTAGCCAATCCGGGTGTTTTATCTCTCGAATAAACCCGGCTTCAAGTAGTTTGTCTGGCTCCTCCCCCATAGCTTGTCGCTTGTGTTTGGAAAATCACCGAAGCATCTGCTTGACTGGCTTGAACCCCTTTATTATGTTGAGGCTGTGTTCGGCTAGTCTACGTAGGATTCCAGGCATATCCGAAGAGTGTCAGGTGAAGATGTGCCAATTCTCACGCAGGAATGCTCTTAGAGCGGCGTCGACCATCGGATGTAGTTGTGCTCCGATGGCTATTGTTTTATTAGGATCCGTCGGGTGGACTTGGAATTTGACTATTTCGTCTGCTGGCTTGAAAGAACTGGATTTAGGCCTTTTATCGAGAATTACGTCGTCTCTATCCACTATGGAGCGCAGAGCGGTGAATTTCTCGGCCGCCTGGGCTTTGGATAGTGCCTTGAGGACTAGGGATGCAGTTTTGTTTTCGGCACAGAGCGATATGTCCGGATCACTAGCGATAGTGATGACTCTATTGGGCCTAGGCATTTTGAGCTTCATGTACCCGTAATGAGGTATAGCTTGAAAGCGTGTGAAGGCATCTCGCCCCAACAGGGCGTGATATCCGCTGTTGAAAGGTCCACCTGTAAGATTAACTCTTCGGACCTGTAGTTCTCAGGTGTGCTGAATAGTACATCAAGTTTATTTTTTCCTGAACATCGTGCTTCTCGACTTGGAATAATGCCTTGAAAGGTTGTACTGCTCTACTCCATGCGGTTCTTGTCCATTTGCATTTTGTCGAGCGTGTCCTCATAAATGAGGTTTAATCCGCTGCCACCGTTCATGAGCACTTTTGTCAGATGAGAGCCATCCACAATTGGGTTCAGAACTAGAGCGGTTGGTGCTCGGACTGATCGGACCCGTGGTTCGTCAGTAGGGTTAAAGGTTATCGCCATGTCGTTCCAAGGATTAATTCTGGCTTCTTGGTTGACTTCGGGGAGGTCGCGGAGCGCCCTTTTGTGCCGATTCTTTGAAGAAATGCTCTCGAAGACCGTAAGCACATTGAGATCGTTATCCTTCGGGGAGTACTTGTCTGGTGTGGTGTTGGTGAGGAGGGCTTCACCACTCTTAGCCACCTGCCGGAGTATCTAACATGCCCGAAGGCTATGTGTTGGTTCAGATGTTGGCGTCGTGTTTATCTCACATGGCTTGTCGAGCCATTCATAAAGGACAGTTCTATGTCCCATTAAGGGCTTGATTTTCTTGTCTGTGTAGCGGTGATCAGGTGCCCCGTGAGGGTGCATCCTTTTTTCCCGACCGGTGGGTGGCTTAAAGGCCGATGGTTCCCACCGAGCTGGCTTGGGATTCCAGGCGCTTTCCATTGTGCAGTACTTCTATACTATGTGTGCCAAATTTGCAAAGTGCAGTATGCGGTGGCGGTTGAGGGCTTTGAGGGTCCCTTCATCCGTACAGTTGTAGCAAAAGATTCGTCGTAGCAATCTTTAATCTTGTTTTTAACAAGTAGGAATCTAGCCCAAAAGTGATGGACTATCTCCCGAGGTTGTTGATGTACATACATTAAGTCGCATATGTCCGGGGGACCTGAATTGCTTGGAGAGTATTGCTTGTGGTGGGTGGGTGGGTTTAAATCCAAGCCCTGACCCACTGTGGAATCCAGAATTCGAAACATTTCTGAGGTTACCGTCCCAGGATCTAGAGTGTCCTGGGAATTTTTAGGCTCAACACCTGGTTCTATGTTCGGAGAACGAAAGGTCTCCTCCCGAAGATGGGTATCCGGCTCGCAGGGCTCGGAGATCCGAACATAGTTTGTCCTTAGCATAGGAGGGGATGTATCCTCAACTAGCTCCTCCACAACTGTCACCAGGTGGGTGACAGGTGGGGACCTGATTTCCGTCTGATCGGGTTTAAGCCCAATTAGATCATAGTCTGTTGCGACCCCTAGGGCGGCGAAGCGACCTAGCAGTTCATTCAAAGATGAGATGTCTGCCGCATACATCCTATAGATGCTTTCGGGTTCGATGCGGAGATGCTTTTTGGCGAACTGAGAGACCGCCTTGCGCTTAATGGCCAGGTGGGTGCCCATGGTGAAACTGCCGAGCTGGAGCATGTGCCCAGGAACTAGGGCCCTTCCAGAGGTGATTTTGTTGTTGACGATAAGGTGAGCCATCGATCCTTCTATTGACAAGACAGATGAACTCTCAATGAAAGCACCAATGTCGGTGTCAAAATCGGCCGATCTCCGGTAGGGGGTCTGAAACTATCCGTCTGAGGATCGAAGGTAGCAGGAGGCAAGGGACACGATGTTTACCCATGTTCGGGCCATCTTGATGGAGGTAATACCCAACTTACTGCTTGATTGACTTTGATGAGTATAGGGGTTACAAGAGTTGATCTACCTCGAGATCGTAATGACTAAACCGTAGATGTTTAGCCTGTATAATTATGATTGCCTCTACGGACTAAACCCTCTGGTTTATATAGACACCGGAAGAGCCTAGGATTGTTCAGAGTCAGTTTACAGAGAAAGTAATATTCACATCCGAACGCCAAGCTTTCCATCCATGCAAAGGAGAGTCCCATCCGGACACAGGGGAAGGCCTTTTATATTCTCCCTTCACGGCCCATCAGTCTGGCCCATGTCGTGTAGCCCGACCATCCGATGACCCCTTAATCCAGGACTCCCTCAGTAGCCCCCGGACTTGCCTTCAATGACGATGTAGTATTCGGCTTTATGTCTTCGGCTTTGTAAGGCGGGTTCTCCATTATACTTCAGATTGACGATAGTTCGGCTCCATATTAAATATCATGTTTTTTGCCGCCCTCGCCCCGGCTTCCACGTGTCAGACGAATGTGAACAGTTCAGGTATATTTTACAAATAACCCCTCGACCATACAGGGATGGAGTCTATTTAAGGGGATTGGATCTCAGATGCCATTCCACATCACGTGGAAATCCTTAGAACTCGCCACAGGAAATCGTCCAAGCATGGCCGGCACTCCTGGCTCCTCCTCACGCCCCTACGGCTCTCAAAAAGGCGACTGGGAAAGTTTCTCGGTGTCACACGCCCATCTGAATGAACTTCAGAGGCAGGGTTATCTTCCACCTGCACATCTAGTCTCCGTTCGGGCTTCATTGACTTCCCTCAATGGCGAAGCCCTGGCAGAAAATTTCCCCAATCTTTCTAAAGAGGAGCAGGTGTGCTTCATTTCTTTCATTCTGAGGGGCGTAAGATTCCCTATCCACCCTTTCCTCAGAGGTCTCCTGGAGTAATATGGCCTCAAACTGCACAATATGACGCCCGGATCCATCCTGCATATCGCGGGCTTCGTGCTCTCTGCGAGCTGTTCCTAGGCTGTGAGGCCCATATCAAATTATGGCGGAAATTCTTCTTCCTCGTTCCCCGCTCCCACAAGGGAGCTATATTCGAGGTGGGCTGCGCCAAAGTATGGCCGGATATATATCCACCGGATGTAGGTTATCATAAAGTAGTATTGTTGACCATACCCTTGAGGTAAAAGGTTGGGAGGCAAAACTATAAGCCCCTATCTTTGTCTGTGTATGATTGAAGCTTTGAACCCATAAGTATCACGTGAGTGTTAGCAATTGTGAAAAATTAAATGATAGGTGTGTATGTGAACTTGCTGATAAGCTCTTATATTGACTCTTTCTGATGTTATGATAAATTGCAATTACTTCATTAACTGAGATCATAGTTTGTTAGTTTTCGATGAAGTTTCTGATTCATACTTTGCCTTGTGAATGAATTGTTACTTTAGAATAGGAAATTATATGGAAATATGTGTTGTTGTTCTAAAGATGATCATGATGCCCTCATGTCTGTATTTTATATTGTCGACGGCTCTATCTCTAAACAGGTGGGCATATTTTTAGATTTCGGCACTCTCCTGAGGACAAGCAAGGTCTAAGCTTGGGGGAGTTGATACGTCCATTTTGCATCATGCTTTTGTATCAATATTTATTGCATTATGGGCTGTTATTACACATTATATCACAATCCTTATGCCTTTTCTCTGTTATTTTATAAGATTTACATAAGAGGGAGAATGCTGGCAGCTGGAATTCTGGACTGGAAAAGGAGCAAATATTAGAGACCTATTCTGCACAACTCCAAAAGTCCTGAAACTTCACAGAGAATATTTTTGGAATATATAAAAAATATTGGGTGAAGAAAGCACTAGAGGGGGGCCACCTGCCAGCCACAAGGGTGGAGGGAGCGCCCCCCGGTCTTATGGGCCCACTGTCAGGCCCCCGATGCCCATCTTCTGCTATATGGTGTGTTTTGACCTAGAAAAAATAAGAAGGAAGCTTTCGGATGAAGCGTTGCCGTCTCATGGTGGAACCTGGGAAGAACAAATCTAGGGCTCCGACGGAGTTGTTCTGCCGGGGAAACTTCCCTCCTAGATGGGGAAATCGAAGCAATCCTCATCACCAATGATCCTCTCATTAGGAGGGGGTCAATCTCCATTAACATCTTCACCAGCACCATGTCCTCTCAAACCCTAGTTCATCCCTTGTATCCGATTTCTGTCTCAAAACCTCATATTGGTACCTGTAGATTTCTAGTAGTGTTGATTACTCCTTGTAGTTGATGCTAGTTGGTTTATTCAGTGAAAGATCATATGTTTAGATCCTTAATTATAATTAGTACTCCTCTGATTATGAACATGAATATGCTTTGTGTCGTGGGTTTGTCACGGCAGATGTCCTCGTGAAAGGACTTAGTCGTGGAGCCATCGCAACGGGTTAGCTTAAAGGGGTTAAACCGAACAAGGGGACACGGGAGTTTATACTAGTTCGGCCCCTTCGATGAAGGTAAAAGCCTACTCTAGTTGTGATTGGTATTGATAGGGTTTCAAAGGCCAGGGAGCGAATCCTCTTTGTCTGGCTCTGGAGTTGTTGTTGTCTGTCCCTAAACCGCGGCCGGGTCGTCCCTTTATATACATAGGTTGACGCCCGTCGGGCTACAGAGTCCCGAAGCCGGATCATAAACATATCCGGTTCGGCCTCTCTCTTTCTATCTTACTATACAAGTTACATGACTAGGCTGGTTTACATTTACAGACTGTAACTCGCCTTTGGGCCCTCCGTAAAGCGCCATCATCTTTAAATCTTCACGGGCTTCTAATCTTCAAAGAGTCAACCCGGCTACATAAGGCCGGTTTAGCTCCAGTAGTAATATCCCCAACATTAGGCCCCAGATTGGTTTGAACTTGTTCATGTCAATCTTCCATACTTAGAAAAAATCTTCTCTCTTATCTTCATTTTTGATCTTGTAAACCGCCGTGACGACATACTTCAAAATTACGATAAACCGCCCTGACGTCATCCATCCGTTGATGTTGGAGATTTCTTTCATTTAATATATATATCTAGTCATCGAGGAGACACCTTTATTAACTTATCCATTTTTTGGGCTCCTCGATTCCCGTACTTACTTGCCATTTTATCACTTCGCCTTATAAATAGGACCGAGGGGTCATTTTCACCGTTTCACCCCGTGCCTCTTCGTATCATCTTCCTCACGCCGCTCAGCCTCTGAAGCTCTGCCGCCACCGTCGACCGTCGCCTCTGCTCCGACCTTGGCCACTGCATCACCCTGAACGCACCAGAATACTGCGGCGCCCTTCCGCTTCCTCACCAGCTCCGGTAAGTTCTCTGCTTTTTTCACCATAAATCTGTTCTAGGGTTTCGACATTCTTTGCAGTTCTTCCGAAGTTCATCAGAGCTATTCTTCCCTGTTCTTCCTTTAATAGATGGACACTTTATGCTTGATGCATCAGAGCTATTCTTACCTACCATGGTCATCACAAATCCTTATGCGCAAAAAACTGATCTAGTCTGTCAAAAATTGCTTCAGTTCTGCATCCCTTCAAGATCCAATTATTTTTGCTTTTCTGTCTTATCTTTAGATCCGAATGTTTTATACATCACTGTGAGATTTGTTTCTATGTTCCTATGAGATCCGTTTCTCCTCGCACCAATATAAGCGGTTTAACATTTGTATAAATAGTCTATGCTGTTAGCCCTCTGATAAACCGGAAAAGCATGTTACCTTCATAATTATGCTCCGGTTTAACAGTGTCTGATCCATCCTGCGCTAGCATTACCTTTCTCTCTCATTATACTAGTCTCGGGGTTGTACCATTTATCATATCAGTATGTTTCTTACTCCCTTGTCTCTTGTGTATAATCATGCGTAATTTATAAACCGGCCTTTCATTCTCAGTTTGTTCGCTTTGCAATGGCCAAACAATTCACTGCCTGCAACTGGGCTCGTTCCCGGGTTACTAAGGCTCAATTGGATGAGATGGTTAGCATCGGCTCTCTGCCTAAGAAAACTGAGATCAAATGGCGAGTTCCAGGAACTAAGAATCCTCCAACCCCAAGACAAGGCGAGGTGGTAATCTTTGTTGACCATATAGGCCGTGGTTTCAAACCGCTAGGATCAAATTTTTATCAAGATGTGCTTGCCAGCTTCCAACTGCATCCACAAGATATTGGTCCCAACTCAGTCTCCAACTTATGCAATTTCCATGTCTTTTGTGAAGTCTATTTACAAGAAGAACCAACTGCAGAACTGTTCCGGGATTTCTTTCACTTAAACCGGCGCACAGAGTTTGTGAACGGCCCGAACACAGAGCCTGGTGGCATCTCGATTCAAAAGCGGAAAGAAGTGGAATTTCCTCATGCGAAACATCATAGCCACCCAAAGGAATGGAACCAAACATGGTTTTATTGCAGAGACACTTCGCCTAAGGATGAAAATCCCCTCCCCGGCTTCCGTGATCATAGATTATCCAATACTCACCCAATGCCACAACTCCTGAGCTCTTCAGAAAGGGCAAAATACGCTCCTCAAATCGCCAAGCTTTGGGCCTTTATGGCAAACGGTTTAACAGGTGTGGACTTTGTGCGCTGTTGGATATCCTGGAGTATCTTGTCGCTAAGCCGGCGTCCCAGTTTAATGTGCGAATATACCGATGAAGTTGATGATCCTCAACGCCACTGCAACATCCAATTATCTGAGGAAGAAGTTACTAAGGGTGTAAAGAAGATGCTGAATGAATCGGAACTGGTCTGTTGTCAAACCGGTCTGAGTCCCTTCTATACCAAGAACAAACCGCCTCCTGTAAGCATTACACTTCCTCTTCATCTCTAATATCTTTAACTTATACAAGCTGTAACCCTTCTTCTTTATATATACATAGGGTGATGACCCCTTATGGAAACAGAAATCCATAGAGAAAGCGGCAAAACCAACTAGAGACAAAGTGGTCAAACCAACCCGCCCGAAGACCAAAACCGTAAAATGGACATCAAAGCGGAAAATGGCTGACAGGATTAATATGGAACTTGATGATGATACTGATGACCCAGAAGTTGAGGTAGAACTTGACACACTTGCCTCTCTTTTTATGCATCTTGTTAACAATGATCTTCCTCAGGAGGAGGCAGAAGCTAGTCAGGCTGATGACATAGAGGTAATTACCCTATCCTCCGGTTCAGACTCTATGCCAACACACAAAAACACGCCAAAAAATCCGGAAAGTAAGCTTTTCTCATCCTCTTGCTCACTTGGATCCAACATTTATTTTGAAGACTCAACAGCATGAAGCTCGTCGGACAACCCGGCACAGTGGCCAACAGGTCACCTCTACGGGTTTACCTGATACTCCGGTTCAGAAGCGCCGGTCTGAGGTCTCTCCTACTTCTGACCATTCTTACCCCAAGGCAGGTTATTTCAGACAACCTCTTAATCCGTCCGATTCAAATTATCAGGTGACACCTCCTTCCTCTTCTTGTGAATCGACAGCAACTCAACTCCCCCCTTTGAAAATTGTGGCCGTGTGAGTTATGAAAAACCTTTCCTTTCAATGCGCCCTACATCTTTTGAACAGGATGTTAATCCTTTCTTATTCTGTTTGCCGGGCCAAAGCCAGACCCAGCAAGAAAGCTCGGGTCACCAATCCGCCAGAAGACCCTGTTGCCGAAGAAGAAGAACCAAGAGGTGAACCGGATCATACTGGTGAACTGGAAGGCCTCCATCCTGAAACAACTTTTGATGATCCGCCCCTTGACGGCCAACATACTAACGAACCAACAGATGCTGAGCCTTCCGCCCCTGATACTGAACCGATAGAACCAAACCGGTCTAATCCATTGAAAGACACTGAAATTCCATCATCATCCACCAAAAATCCTGAAGGCCAAGGTGATGACGTTATTATTACTGGAATAGGCCACAGCTCTCCTGGTCATCCCGTCATTTTGGCTCAGCATAGTGCCAAAGAAGAGCAAATTGCCAAGGATAAAGTTAAATGGAACAACGACTTATCAAACATGCTCATCTTAACGCTGATGAGCTTCATTCCGACATCTTAAACCGTCTGCACTCAAACCGGGATTATGAAGCCGGTTTGGTGAATTTGATGAAAGAACGATATGAGGTAAATGCTTCTCCCTTGTACATTGATTTATAGCTAAAATACTATTCCAAGTAGCCTCCAAGAACCGTTTTATGATTGTTAATCATAAATTGGGTCTTTGTAGCACTTCAAGCATCCGATCATTGATCCTTGCAAAGGCGTGGCCCCAATCATAGATAAGACTCATGTTTGAAAAAATTAGATAACATTCTGCAGCATAGACCCCAAAGGCCGGTTTAACTTGGCAAGTTAATCCAGTTTTTAATACACACCTCCGGTTTAGACCAAATGTACATTAGCCCACAAGTGTCAAGGATAATGCTTGCATTGTTCTGGAGACTTGTATAGAGGGTAGTATTTGAAAGCAAAGAGGCATTATCCCCCAAGTATGAAGTGGATAACTTGTTATATGCTTTATACTTAGTGCATAAATATGTTGTTTTGTTTAATATACCTTCAATGTTGCAGGCTTTACTGAGAAACAAAGATGCCCAAAACTCTGACTTGCAAGAAAATGTGAAGTCTCAACAAGCCGAAGCTACAAAAGCCAAAGAGGAGCTGACACAGGCCCTGGCCCAAATGGAAAAGCTGAAAGAATCCTTCAACCAAGATCGTGTTGAATGGGAAACCGAAAAAGCCAGTTTAACCAAAAGAGCTGTAGATGCTGAGGGAGCCCTGAAACCGGTGGTTGAAGAACTAGCTAGTTTGAAGAGCCAAATCAACGCTATGGCCTCTGCTATCTTTGGTAAGTGTCTGTTTATGTATGTTGCACCAGTCAATGAATCTCAAAACTAACCAAAATGTTGATAAAATCTTTGGTAGGAACTCGGATCACTCATCTTGGTGCAGATATGCGGATGAAGCTCAAAGCAGCATATACATTGGTTGAGAAACTATACTCTGGGTCTCAGCGAGCCATTAGTACAGCAGCTTACAACAAACCGGCGCCAACGTTGATTAAGGAGACCCTTGAGAAGCTGGGCATCTTACCGGCGCGTATTGCCGAGTTGAAAAGAGCCGCTGCGAGAGCAGGAGCATTAACCGCCCTTATTCGAGCCAAGGCCTGGATTCCAGACCTTGAAGCGAAGGATATCATTAAAGGTTATCCAGGCGTTAAAGAAGACGTTCAAACTTTGACAATGATGATCTTCGGCGGTTGACCAAACAGATGCGGCCAGCGGCCAGCAAATTGGCTGAGGACACCGATTTGTCCCATTTTCAACTGTTTTATGATGCAGAAGGGAAAAGACAGCCGGCCGAGATCCATGAAGTCGAAGAACTTGTGCCTCTGATTCGTAAGCACACTTATGCCCCTAATATTAACCCTTCTGATCTTATCCATGAGGAAGCAGTATTCCAAGCTTATAACGGAGGCTCCGGTTTATTATATGGTATAAGAAAGAACAGATACCCCGCTTATAACGGAGGCTCCGGTTTATTATATGGTATATACACGGTCATAAATATGTACATGTGAAGAGCCTATGGCCTCAAGTATAGTAAGGCCGAAGGAGAGCTATGTTCCATGGCCGCTTTGTCTCCTCCTCCGATTGACGTGAGTCTTCACGCTCTTGAACATCAATGAGGTAGTAGGATCCGTTGTGCAGATTTTTGCTGACCACAAAGGGTCCTTCCCAAGGGGGGGATAACTTGTGCATAGCAGTCTGATCCTGGATGAGCCGGAGCACCAAATCACCTTCTTGAAAGGTTCTAGTTTTTACCCGGCGGCTGTGATAACGCTGAAGATCTTGTTGATAAATCGCCGAACGTGCTGCTGCAAGATCCCGCTCTTCATCCAACAGGTCCAGAGAATCCTGACGTGCCTTCTCATTATCAACTTCAACATAAGCTGCCACACGGGGCGAATCGTGACGGATGTCACTAGGAAGAACCGCCTCCGCTCCATAAATCACGAAGAAAGGCGTGTAACCCGTAGATCTGTTGGGTGTGGTGTTGATGCTCCATAACACAGAAGGTAGCTCCTCGACCCAACAAACCGGCGTCCGCTTTAAGGGAACCATAATCCTTGGTTTGATACCCCGTAGAATTTCTTGATTTGCCCTTTCCGCTTGACCATAGATTGGGGGTGAGCCACTGATGCTAGATCAAGCCGGATGTGCTCATGTTGACAGAATTCTTCCATCTCTCCTTTTGATAAGTTAGTACCATTATCTGTTATAATGCTATGTGGAAACCCAAACCGGAATATCACCTTTTTGATGAATTGAACCGTCGTGGCTGCATCACACTTGCTGATTGGCTCTGCCTCTACCCATTTAGTGAATTTATCAACTGCTACTAACAGGTGGGTCTTCTTGTCCTTGGAGCGTTTGAAGGGTCCAACCATATCCAGCCCCCAAGTTGCAAACAACCACGTAATTGGAATCATCCGCAACTCTTGAGCCAGAACATGCGCACGGCGGGCAAACTTTTGACATCCATCACATCTTTTGACTAAATCCTCCGCATCAGCATGCGCCGTCAACTAGTACAAACCATGGCGAAAAGCTTTAGCAACCAACGACTTTGAACCGGCGTGGCGACCGCAATCCCGTTCATGAATTTCTAGCAAAATCTCACAACCTTCTTGAGGAGAAACACATCGCTAAATTGCTCCTGAAACACTGTAACGATGTAACTCCCCATTGAGTATGGTCATGGACTTGGAACGCCGGATTATCTGTCGAGCCAACGTTTCCTCAGCTGGTAACTCGCCTGGTTCATGTAATCCAGATATGGGATCGTCTAATCCGGTATGGCATGCAGAGCTGCCACCAACTGAGCCTCCGGATCAGGAATAGCCAAATCTTCTTCGTGGTATTTTGACTGACGGATTGTGCAATACATCAAGAAAGACATTGGGCGGAACCGGTTTACATTGGGAACCAAGATGACTTAAAGTGTCCGCCGCTTCATTCTTCCGCTGGTCTATATGGTCCACCTGATGACCTTTAAAGTGACTAGCCACTGCGTCCACCTCTCGCCGATATGCAGCCATGAGTGGGTCCTTAGAATCCCAAGTGCCAGACACTTGCTGAGCCACTAGATCTGAATCGCCGAAGCACTTAACCCGACTCAAATTCATCTCTTTAGCCATCCGAAGACCGTGGAGTAAAGCCTCATATTCAGCTGCATTGTTAGTACAAGGGAACATTAAATGGAGGACATAACAAAACTTGTCACCTCGTGGGGAAGTTAATACGACTCCAGCCCCTGAACCCTCTAACTGTCTGGAACCATCAAAATGAATAGTCCAATATGTATTATCTGGTTTCTCCTCAGGTGCCTGTAACTCCATCCAATCGCTGATGAAATCCACGAGTGCCTGGGACTTGATTGCTGTGCGGGGTATATATTTGAGCCCGTGAGGTCCAAGCTCAATGGCCCACTTGGCAATCTGGCTAGTTGCCTCTCTGTTTTGAATGATGTCGCCCAGAGGAGTTGAACTGACCACTGTGATAGGATGGCCCTAAAAATAGTGTTTGAGCTTCCGGCTTGCCATAAACACCCCATACACCAGTTTCTGCCAATGTGGATACCTCTGCTTTGACTTAATGAGCACCTCACTGATATAATAAACCGGCCATTGAACCGGATACTCTTTGCCAGGCTCCTTGCACTCTACCACAATGGCTATGCTGACAACCCGGGCATTAGCAGCCACATATAATAATAATGGCTCTTTATCGATCGGTGCTGCCAGCACGGGCGGTTCCACTAGCTGCCTCTTCAGATCTTCAAACGCCTTATCAGCTGCCTCACTCTAGATAAAGTTATCTGTTTTCTTGAGCATCTGATATAAGGGGATGGCCTTCTCTCCAAGGCGGCTGATAAACCGGCTCAAGGCTGTAATCCGGCCGGCCAGACGTTAAACATCGTTAATACGTGCCGGTTTAGCCAAGGACGTAATTGCTGCAATCTTTTCCGGATTAGCCTCAATGCCTCTATTTGAAACCAAAAAGCCTAAGAGCTTGCCTACTAGGACACCAAAAACACACTTCTCCGGATTGAGCATCATCTTGTAAACCCGGAGATTGTCAAAGGTTTCCCGTAGGTCATCTATCAATGTCCCCTCCTTTCTGGATTTGACCACAATATCATCCACATACGCATGAACATTGCGCCCAATTTGCTTATGAAGGCAATTCTGAACACATCCCTGGTAAGTTGCCTGGGCACTCTTGAGTCCAAAGGGCATGGAAACATAGCAGAAGGCTCCAAAGGGAGTTATAAAGGCTGTCTTCTCCTGGTCCTTAACTGCCATTTTGATCTGATGATAACCAGAGTAAGCATCCAAAAAACACAAATGATCACAACCTGCCGTAGCATCAATTATCTGATCGATGCGAGGGAGAGCAAAGGGGTCTGCAGGGCAAGCCTTGTTTAGATCTGTGTAGTCCACACAAATGCGCCAAGTGCCGTTTTTCTTAAGAACCAGCACCGGATTGGCTAACCACTCTGGATGAAAAACTTCGACAATAAACCTAGCAGCCAACATGCGGGCTACCTCTTCACCTATAGTCTTGCGTCTTTCCTCATTGAAACGGCGGAGGAACTGTCGGACCGGTTTGAACTTAGGATCAATGTTGAGTGTGTGCTCAGCGAGTTCTCTCGGTACACCTGGCATGTGAGAAGGTTTCCATGCAAAGATGTCCCGATTCTCACGGATGAACTCGATGAGCGCGCTTTCCTATTTGGGATCCAGGTTAGCATTGATGCTGAACTGTTTGGATGAATTGCCAGGAACAAAGTCAACCATCTTAGTGTCTGTAGCTGATTTGAACTTCAATGCTAGATTATATTCCGTAGTTGGCTTTTTTAAGGAGGTCATGTCTGCCGGATCAACTTTCTCCTTATAGAATTTTAACTCCTCCGTGGCACAAACCGACCCAGCATAAGCCGCATCGCCTTCTTCACACTCCAAAGCAATCTTTCTACTTCCATGTACTGTGATAATCCCCTTATGACCTGGCATTTTAAGCTGTAGGTAAACATAACATGGCCTTGCCATGAACTTAGCATAAACCGGCCGCCCAAACAAGGCGTGGTACAGACTTTTGATCTTCACCACCTCAAATGTCAATGTTTCTGACCTTGAATCGTAGTCATCTCCAAAAGCTACCTCCAAATCTATCTTACCAACAGGATATACAGACTTACCAGGCACCACACCATGAAATACCGTATTCGACGGTTTAAGATCCTTATCTGTCAACCCCATATGGTGGAATGTATCATAATACAAAATATTGATACTACTTCCCCCATCCATGAGCACTTTAGTGAACTTGTATCCCCCAACTTGAGGGGCTACCACCAAGGCCAAATGACCTGGATTATCAACCTGGGGCGGGTGATCCTCTCTACTCCACAAAATAGGTTGCTCCGACCAGCGTAAATACTGAGGTACTGCCGGCTCAACGGAGTTGACTGCCCTTTTGTGAAGCTTCTGGTCACATTTGCACAAACTAGTAGTGAAGACATGATATTGCCCACTGTTCAGCTGTTTGGGATTGCTCTAATAACCCGACTGCTGCTGCTGCTGACTCCCCTGATGGATGTAACCTTCCTGGTTGCCTTGGTGTCCTTGATTGACGTGTCCAGTTTGATTGCCTGGAAACCCTGAACCGGAACTACCACCTCCGTAACCCGGCCTGTGGAAACCTCCTCCTGAACCGCCGGGCGGGCCGCTGTCATATTGGAACATATTGGAATTCTTGAAATCCCGCATGATATAACAATCTTTCCAGAGATGTGATGTCGGTTTCTCCTTCGATCCATGCTTTGGACAGGGCTGATTTAACAAATGATCCAAATTATTGCCTGGACCTCCACCCCTCTAGGGCTGCTTGCCTTTACGGCGCTGGCCATTCTCCTGCGCGTTGGTATTTGTGACAAAGTCCAAATTAGTGTTGGCCTTGCGCTTACTAGTATTTCCATGGCCTGCCGGATTATGTTGTTGGCCTTTGGCATTGCCGTTCTTCTTACCCTTCTCCGGTTTGTCCTCCTCTGAATCCGGATCCTTGGTATTATCTGAATCGGCATATTTAACCAAAGTGGCCATGAGTGTTGACATGTCGTTGCAGTGACGTTTGAGCCTTCCCAACTTCTGTTTCAACGGTTTGAAACGGCAATTGCCCTCTAACGTTAACACTGCGGTGTCCGCATTGATACGATCTGATGAATGCAAAATCACTGAGACCCGTTTGACCCAATGGGTCGTGGACTCAACTTCTTCTTGGACACAAGCGGCCAGATCTACAATTGACATTGGCTGCTTACATGTATCCTTGAAGTTCTGGATAAACCGGTGCTTCAGTTCGGCCCATGATCCAACAAAGTTGGTTGGCAAGCTCTTCAACCAAGTGCGAGCTGTTCCTTACGAATTATCTTATCACACAACTATATGTTACCGATAATTTCAGTGCTTGTAGAGAATACCTTGCTGGAAACTGCTTGTCATTTCCTTCTACTCCTCGTTGGGTTCGACACTCTTACTTATCGAAAGGACTATGATAGATCCCCTATACTTGTGGGTCATAAATTGGAAGACGGTTTCTTAGTTTCCCCTTAGAGGTTAGTGCTAAGTTGATCATTTTACTTGATTTAATGCCACCGCTCATCCTGAATACTATTTAACATTGGAAGGGATATGAGGCTTGTTCCTTTGTTAACTGGCTGGATGAAGAATGACGTGGCAGGACTCAGAGTGTTATCACTAGGGTCATAGAAGATAACATAAAGCTGAAGAAGAAACTGGCTGATCCGGAATGTACATTCAGTATGATCAAGCAAGAAAGAATCAATCACATGCAATAGATGAGATCAAGAGACAAGAAGGAACTAGTATGTGTAGTTGTGGTTGTCGCATTAGCCATGTTCTATGCACTTTTTGCAATGATGATTAGGGGTTTTGTTTGATAGTATTTCTAAAGCACATCTAGATGTCCTCTAGGTAATGCACATCTAGGTCCTATGTCATTGATGTTACACAAAGATTCATGCAGATATTTTCGTTTGTCTTTTTTTTTTGTTTCCTTTGTAGTTTGATTATTACTGGCTTCATCAATAAGAAGAGCTGAATGTATTGCTTGCTAACAGTCCTACTCCATTTGTACCGGTACAGGTGCATAATCCCAACACTCGTTCCTTGTTTTTGTCTTGAAAAAAGAAATCAGCCAATAGGAGTCCTGCGGCTAGTGTGCATTCAACGACTTTAGACTACTTAGCATAACATGCATGCAATGGTCAATTCTCTGCAAGCAACAATATTGATTACCAAATACTCTCTCCGCCCCAAAATAAGTGACTCAACTTTGTACTAAAGTTAGTGCAATGTTGAGTCACTTATTTTGGGACGGAGGGAGTAATCATCAAGTTATCTCGTCCCCCCCCCCACCCAGGTCGCCGGTACATAGGCAATAGAAGTACTACGAAAAACGCTTGTTTCATATTTGGACGCTCCAACGCGTGTGTGTAATTAATTATCACATTTAGAATTGTGCAACCCTGGGAATTTGGAGCCACTAGTTATAAATAATTGCAGTTGATTATATCAGCAGTTACATAATACATCAACCACCGCTTAATTTGGCATTTCCTCTTCTCTGCATACCACGCTTAAGTATCCACCATCTTCATCGTCCCCGACAAGCCACACTACACACTTGCACACACTCTACCAAGAGCACGTCAATGGTAGGTCAACATTGGAATCATCCCGCTCATCCTCCATGAGTCCATCATCGAGTCGAGTCCATGGCGCGCGTTGACAAGTTGGTTTGTTGAACTGTGTGCCCTAATGAGCACACAATTCACAAAAAAGACCATATGGGCTGTCTATAATGATCGCACACAATTTTGATTACTGACCTGTTTGTCGGGTATCACAAGCATGTTGTTGCGCCGAATCGTTTGTGTTCACCTCGATCATCGCAAAACGGTTCATCGGAGTGAACTTTATGTCGTATATCACACACACATTGATATGGTTGCCCGTTTCTATTGTTCTGTCTTGTCGCAAACAGTTCGTATGGATCAACCGTATGCCCCGCATCGCACACGCAACTAAAATCGGAACCATGTTTGATGTATCATTCATCGAAAATGCTTTACATCTTTTTTAATGGCTTTTTCACATCACCGTTTGCGATTAATGCATTGAACATAGTTTCGTCAAAGGGTCTCTGATCGTAGTGTCACGTTAGCAGCATCCTGCAGTAGTGGTCCCATGTCAAACAAGGCAATGAGCTTGTAATACATGTAGTCTTCTGATGGCGTGGGCACTTCACATATTACAACCTTTAGCAAATGGAGGTCACGCCAAATGCTCGACTGGTCTCGGGCGTAGTAGGCAGGACTGTCCGGCGGGCCACGAGGCTCGATGCCGGCGGTATCCAACGATGGAAGAGTGATCTCTCGCTAGGTGTAGATGTGTAACACCCCGGATACAACTATCCATATTCGTAACTCTGACTCTTGCCTTTTCCGGAGATGCGATATGATTTTCCCTTCGTGGTTGGGTTTTTGTCTTCATTTTGCATTTTGTTCATGTCATGCATTTCATATCATGTCATCATGCGCATTGCATTTGCATACATCTTCGTCTCATGCATCCGAGCATTTTCCCCGTTGTCCGTTTTGGAATCTGACACTCCCTCTTGCACCCGGTGCCCCCTTTTGTCTCTTTCCGTGAGCGGGTGTTAAACATTCTCGGAATGGACCGAGATTTTCCAAGCAGCCTTGGTACACCACCGGTAGACCGCCTATCAAATTTCGTGCCATTTGGAGTCTGTTTGATCCTCCAACGGTTAACCGGGGAAACGTAAAAGCCTCTTGTGTTTTGCTGCCCAGCACCCCTCCAAATCAGCCAAACAACCCATCCAAACCACTAACATGTCCTCCGTCATCGGATCACGATCACGTGGTCGAAAACTACACTCCATTTGGACACTCCTACCTCCTCCTAGCTATATATACGTGATCCCCTCCAAATTTCGCGCAGTCAAACCCTAGCTTCTTCATCCTCGCGCCGCCGGACACGTCCACCGCGGCCGGACACGTCCGCCGTCGCTGCCCGCCGAATCACGTGCTGCTACCTCAGCCTCCGCCGCCCCGCGCCCGCCACGGCCTGCCAAGCCCGCATTCGGCCCCAGCAGGCCCAGCGCTGCCGCCCGCCGCCCTGGATCTCCCTCGCCGCGCCGCCCGGCTCCGCCTCCCCACGCCGCTGGACTCCCTCGCCGCCTCGCCTGCTCTGCCGCCTTGCCTTCGCCTGCATGCGGCTCCTCCTCCCCAGCGCCAGCCACCACACGTCGTCGTCGCCGCACAAAGCCCGCCGCCGCCGCCGGTCGCGTCCCTGGACGACCTTGCCGCCGCTTCGCCTCGTCACCGCTGTCGCCTCCGGTCGCGTCCCCGGTGAGATCCGGTTGCTGGGACCAGATCCACCAGCCATGGCAACCAAACGCGCGCCTCCCGCATCTCGGATCCCTCCATCCTGCTCGACCTCATCCCGTTTTTCCCGAGGGTATTTTTCTGCTAAGTCCCCGATTTCCTACATTCTGGTGCCATGTTAAACTTGCCATAACTTCTTGTGTGATGCTCCGTTTTATGCGCACGATATATCAAAATGTTCATTGTGAGATGCTCTTCATGCATTCAATTGTGGCATGCTTGTTTGAGTCCATGTTGATGCCAAAATCGTTGATGAAAGAGTGCTATAAATTGTTAGGTGTTGTTACTTATCAGAGTATGAGGATTTGTCATTTTTGTCACATTTGTTGTGTGCTGCATATGGGCATGAGATCTACATGTGTTTTGATCTATGTCATGCCATATTTACATGGGTGCTTGCCATGTATTTTTGTGATATTCGTGGTAACTAGCACAAGCATGCAAAGTAGCCTTCGTGATATTGCTGATTTCAGGGACTTCGGATTTTGCCAAGTCTTGTGCCTGCTATTATTTTCATGCCATGTAAACATGATGCTACAGTGAGATCCATGCTTGTTTTGAGTTGCTTCAGTAAGGATGATTCAGACATATGGTTATGATCTATCCATCCATGCCCCTGTTTGCACTTATGGATTGCCTTAGCATGTCTTAATCTTGCTCTACTTTTTCTATAAAATGTTCCTGGCAGATTGTTTAGATGTTAGTCAATTTTACCATGGTTGTTGTAGTTCATCCATGCATGATATAAACTTGTTCTTTCCATAGTTAGATTCATGATCATGTCTTCTTGCTGGTAGTATGCTTATCTTGTCATGCAATGCCTTGTGGAGAGTGATTTGAGCTCGCAAAGATGCCTTCATAATTCTGTTTATGCCATGCTCAGTTTTGCGCTAAGTCTGAAACTGTTAATAAAACTTGCTATGTTTACATGGGTGCCATCATATCTCCTGTGCCTTTTTGGCTCATGATCAGTAAGGGACTTCTATTCTATGATTTTAGTAGATTCATGCCATGCCTTCTATTGCTATGATATGTTCCTGTAGCATGTTGTTTGCTTGCTCTAAACATTGCTTCCTGATGTTATTCCTGGCATGTTAATATTTTCACGAAGTCTGTGAAGTTGATATCTGTTGCACTTTTTTCATGCTTGTTTGAACTTGCTCTTCTGTGACTTAGCCATAGCTCAGTGTTCATATTTTGTCAAGCATCTTGAGTAGATCACTGCCATGTGCTTTGTTATTATGTTGGAGTGGAGTAGATTAGTTTCTTGTTGCATTCTAGGTGGCATCGTGCTGTTAATCGCAGAATTGTGTCATTCTTGTTTTGCTTGCCATTTGCAAACCGTGCATCTGATTCCGATGATCTTTATATCGATTTCGACCGAAATCATCTCATCTTTCCAGTGGCATGCTTGGATTTCCAAGTTGATGCCTTGATCAATCTTTTCCTTCCGGAGCATGCATATGCATTGCATATCATGTCTCGCATATCATGCCATGTTTTGCATCATGTTCTTGCACATTGCACCGTGGTTGATTGTTGTTCCTTTGCTTGTGTTTCTTGCTTTGGGTAGAGCCGGCAGACTAGTACGTGATCGAGGAACCTATTGAGTATGCTTACGAAGATCAAGCTTTCGGCAACTCTGAGAACTTTGTAGGCAAGATGACCATACCCTCAAAATCACTTCTATCTTTGCTTGCTTAGATGTTCGCTCTATTGCTATGCCGTGATACCTACCACTTGCTATATCATGCCTTCCATATTGCCATGTCAAGCCTCTAACCCTCCTTTCCTAGCAAACGGTTGTTTGGCTATGTTACCGCTTTGCTCAGCCCCTCTTATAGCGTTGCTAGTTGCAGGTGAATATGAGGTTTGTTCCACGTTGGAACATGGATATGTTGGGATATCACAATATCTCTTATTTAATTAATGCATCTATATACTTGGCAAAGGGTGGAAGGCTCGGCCTTATGCCTGGTATTTTGTTCCACTCTTGCCGCCCTAGTTTCCATCATACCGGTGTTATGTTCCTTGATTTTGCGTTCCTTGCACGATTGGGTGTTATGGGAACCCCTTGATAGTTCGCTTTGAATAAAACTCCTCCAGCAAGGCCCAACCTTGGTTTTGCATTTGCCTAACAACCTATCACCTTCCCTTCGGTTCTGCTGACTCAAGGGTCATCTTTATTTTAACCCCCCCCCCCGGGCCAGTGCTTGTGTAACGCCACAAGACCGGAGATTCAGATGCCATCCATGGATTCTGGGTTTCGTCAGGTGTTTTGTTTGCTTGCTGCTTTCCCCTTTGCATCATGTGCCTTGCATCATGTCATCATGTCATATGCAACCCGTCTTAAAACCCACTAAATAATTTGTGTGGATCTTCGATCCATTTAAATTGAGGGAAGGGTGACTTCTCTTTATAACATTATCCTCCTAATATTTATGGAGCTATTATAAATATTTCCATTCTTTTGGAATCACCCATAACACACTTGCAAATAATCACATGCCTTTTCTCGCTTCAAGTTTGGTCCCCAAACTTTGTCCATTATTTCTTTCATCGCTTTCCCGGGGCTCCTCCAAAAAATCCGAACATTTTTGGACCTTCCTAACCCTCACTTCCTATTCAAACCATTTGATTTTAAATCAAATGAGTTTGAATTTAAAACTTTCAAAAATGCCCACTCCATTTTTCTTGGAACATGCGGATTTTTGCGAGTCCGGGAATATTATTCGCATGCCCAAATTCTTCCTCTAACCTTCTTTTATCTCTTTGACTTTCTCTTTATTTCTCTATTCTTTAAAAGAAAAGGAAATAGGAGAGAGAGGAGAGAGACCAGCAGGCCGGCCTCTAGGGCCATCCCTAGGCCCAACCAGCCGCAGGCTGGCCCTTTCTTCTAGCGCAGCCTCTAAGGCCCAGCCTCTCCCCTCGCTAACCCTAGCCCTACGCCATCTCGCTCCCTTCCCCCGGTCCCTCTCGCGCCGCCAGGGACAGAGCGCCCGCTCTCGATCCTTCCTCTTTCCCTCGTCTCCTCCCTCAGGCCGTCACCACGCACAGAAGATGGAGCCCGATCCCCATGGCCACGCACCCCCACGTCCGGTCCCTCTGTCCGCTACCTCCGCTACCTCCGCCGCCTTGAAGCCTCTGCTTCTCCTCGCTGGCAAGACTCCTGCGCCTCCTCCATGGCCCTCCTCCTTCGGCCTCCTTGTCGTCCTGCCATGGACACCAAGCTCGAAGCTCCGGCCGACCCTGCCTCCATGACCTTTGCCGAGCAGTCCCTCTCCTGGAGCCGCTCGCTGCTGTTGCTTTCCATCGAGGCGCCAAGTTCCGTCGATCTGCAGTCATCTCCCTCGCGCCTTCCCTCTTCGTCGGTGTTCTGCTCGAGGACCAGCCCCGCGCACCCCTGTGCTCGCGGGCAGGGGACCCCAAGAGCGTCGCGCCGTCTCCCTGCCTCATCTACGGTGCCGCCGTCAACAACAGAAGTGGACCGGAGCCCCTACCTTGCTCCACCACGTCGCCGACCTCTTGCCGTGGCCTCCTTCTCGCTTCAAGTCCTTGCTGTCAAGCATCATGTCGCCGCCCTGCTACGTTCGTCACCGGAGATCGCCAGATCCGGTCGCGTTGGGTCGGATCCTCCCGTCCCTGCCTTGCTGCTGCCCACCAGAGGCCTTCCGTCTCGCGTGTGTTTTGGATCAGCAAGGATGAGACACCAAGAACCCAAGAACCCTACCCGGACCAACAAGCACCTTCTCCGAGGATTTTGCAAAGTACTGTGACATGAACGACCCTCGAACGCGTCAAGTACCACTACCATCAAGTACCTCTTCGCAAGACCAAGTTCCTCTATGATGCATGTACGACTACACGACGAACCGCTAAGACCCAAGTACCACGACGACCTTCGACTTGTACCCCTATATCTCACCGAAATGCCGAGTTCCTCGCCGAGACCCCGAACATTTACGGAACCTTGTGTAACTATGGATGTGAACGACCACCGTTGAACCCAAGTTACTCGGATTCGTCAAGTCCCTCTACGAAAATGTTGTACGGCTACTTCCGTGGCCGAAGGCCCGTGTACAACGACCGTCGCCGTGGATGACTACTTCCTCTACTTCCTCTATGAACCCGAACCGCTCCGAGAATGCACCTGGAAGGTATAACCGCCGAGACGATGACCCGTGGACGAAAGCATGTGTGTATGAGATGCATGTTTAGTTGTTGTTTTTGCTCGTGTACGTTAGTCGTTCCTCCTCGGTTGCCATGCTCGCATGATCTGTTCATCCACATTTTCTCTTGCACCGACATCTCAATGAGTTTTCGTGACACCCCTTTTGTTCCGCCATGGCGACCAAATGCTTCTTAATATGCTCGTGTCAACTTTTCTTAAAATTGCATAAAACTTGAGCATGTCATCCGCATCATGTTAACAACATTAAGATGGCTTAAATTGTTGTTGCATCAAATTACTAATGCATATGGGGATTTACCGGTTTTGTTGTTTGCTATATCCGGCCCCATTTAAATTTTTTAGATAGATAATCCCTTTATGTTTCACCCCTTGACATGCTTAACAACATTTAATATTGTTGGGTACATAACCGAGACAGAACTAAATAAGTCATGTGGTGTTTTCTTCAATATACAACTCCGTTGCATATTGTGCTCCACTTAAGTTGTAGTGTTGTTTGTTGCACTTTGCCATGCCATGCATATTTTAACCGGACATGCATCATACCTGTTTGCGCATCATGCCATGTTATGTGTTGGTTGTTTACTATATTGTGTGCTTCTTTCCGGTGTTGCTTCATCGAGTTGGTTCCGATAACGTCGCGTTTGTGAGGACCCGTTCGTCTAAGTCCGTTTGTCTTCTTCATGGACTCGCTCTTCTTCCTTGCGGGATCTCAGGCAAGATGACCATACCCTCGAAATCACTTCTATCTTTTCTTGCTAGTTGCTCGCTCTTTTGCTCTGCCTATGCCGCGATACCTACCACTTGCTTATCATGCCTCCCACATTGTTGAACCAAGCCTGTAACCCACCTTGTCCTAGCAAACCGTTGTTTGGCTATGTTACCGCTTTGCTCAGCCCCTCTTATAGCATTGTTAGTTGCAGGTGAAGATTGAAGTTTGTTCCCTGTTGGAACATGGAGATGTTGTTCCTTGTTGGAACATGTTTACTTGTTGGGATATCACTATATGTCTCATTTAATTAATGCATCTATATACTTGGTAAAGGGTGGAAGGCTCGACCTTATGCCTGGTGTTTTGTTCCACTCTTGCCGCCCTAGTTTCCGTCATATCGGTGTTATGTTCCCGGATTTTGCGTTCCTTACGCGGTTGGGTAATTATGGGAACCCCTTGACAGTTCGCCTTAAGTAAAGCTCTTCCAGCAATGCCCAACATTGGTTTTACCATTCGCCACCTAGCCTTTTCTTTTCCCTTGGGAGTCGCGCTCCTGAGGGTCATCATTATTTTACCCCCCCGGGCCAGTGCTCCTCTGAGTGTTGGTCCAACTGAGCGATGTCCGAGGCTACCAGGGGCAACTCTGGGCTGGCTTACCCGACGTCTTGCTCATCCGGTGTGCCCTGAGAACGAGATATGTGCAGCTCCTATCGGGATTTGTCGGCACATCTGGGTGGTGTTGCTGGTTTAGTTTTACCCCGTCGAAATGTCTTGTAGAACCGGGATACCGGGTCTGATCGGAATGTCTCGGGAGGAGGTCTATTCCTTCGTTGACCGTGAGAGCTTGTGATGGGCTAAGTTGGGACACCCCTGCAGGGATTTGAACTTTCGAAAGCCGTGCCCGCGGTTATGGGCAGATGGGAATTTGTTAACGTCCGGTTGTAGAAAACCTGAAGTTGACCTTAATTAAAATGAATCAACCGCGTGTGTAACCATGATGGTCTCTTTCTGGCGGAGTCCGGGAAGTGAACACGGTTGTTGGAGTTATACTTGACGTAGGTTGTTTTAGGATCACTTCTTGATCAAACTTTTATCGACTGTGCTTTGCTTTCTCCTCTCGCTCTCATTTGCGTATGTTAGCCACCATATATGCTAGTCACTTGCTGTAGCTCCACCTCATACCTTTACCTTAGCCATAAGCTTAAATAGTCTTGATCGCGAGGGTGCGAGATTGCTGAGTCCCCGTGACTCACAGATACTTCCAAAACCAGCTTGCAGGTGCCGATGAGTCCGTGCAGATGACGCAACCAAGCTCAGGAGGAGCTCGATGGAGATCTTGTCCTTTGTGATGTTCCGTTCTAGTAGATCAGTAGTGGAGCCCAGTTGGGGTCGATCGAGGACCTTTGTCGCACTTGGGGTTCTTCTTTTATTTTGGTTCTGTAGTCGGACCTTGATTGTATTTGGATGATGTAATGCTTTATTCATGTAATTGTGTGAAGTGGCGATTGTAAGCCAACTATGTATCTCTTTCCCTTATGTATTACATGGGTTGTGTGAAGATTACCTCACTTGCGACATTGCTTTCAATGCGGTTATGCCTCTAAGTCGTGCTTCGACACGTGGGAGATATAGCCGCATCGAGGGCGTGACAAGTTGGTAATTAGAGCCTTCCCCGACCTTAGGAGCCCCATTGCTTGATCGTTTTTAGCGGCCGAGTTGTGTCTAGAAAAATGTTTTGAGTCATTTAGGAATTATACATCGGAGAGTTTAGGGATTCTTTTTACTTCCCAGTCTCCTCATTGCTCTGGTAAGGCATCCTGACGAAGAGTTTTGACTCTTCTCTTCTCAAATTTCACTAAAAATTATTTTTAGGATCACGCGGGTATCTTGCAATCATTCCGATGGTTTTGTGACGAGAACATTGTCTTGGTGCCTCCTGTCAAGGGTTTTGTGGAAGTGTCCCAGGGAATTGAGCTCCGAGGTGTTGTCGTCATAATTTTATCGTTGCAGTTCTGGAATACCTGAGTTTAGTACACCGACATCGAAAATATCTTTTATGCAGTTCGTTGGTGAGATAACCTCGACACCACCCAGTACTGGGGTGGGAGTTCGGGAGTATTGCCATAACTTGTATAACGGATGCTTTTCGAAGGTTGAGGTAGATGCTTTCCGAAGGTTTCTTGGTTATGTGTTGAAGGATGGATACAGCTGGATGTAGGATTTGCTAGTTTTGGGTGAGATATTATGCTTCCCGTGTATCCCCAACACCTGATTGCATAACCGAAAAGGTTCGGGAGTTTCGTAAGTGGGAATTCAAGTAGCTCTTAGGATATGTTTCCAACAGATGTATGATATGGAATTGGGGTTCGACGTCTAGTGGTCCGCCTATTCACGGTCGATTTTACAGTGGTCTCGTTGTGTCTTAAAGAGTCCTTGGCTATGCCGACTCGGGGATGCTTCGTATGTCATGTGCACTGCCTTGTATACGATGGTGTTGTACGATCGAGCCCGTGTAGGCCCCACCACGAAAACTTCGGACGAAATCTCTATCATATGTTTGTTCTGGCTTATTCTGCAAGCCAATCCTTTGTTTTTGTTTTCAGTTGTGGTATTCGAGTTGCTTCAATGTCAAATGTTGATTCCATACCTTTCCTAAATGGTGTTCTCATACTCATATGTGAATACTAATCCTTCTCGATCATCGAGTTTGTCGTTTCAATTTCTTTTCACCGGTGTGTTTCTCTTCAAGTGGATCCGATCATTTCAACATCCGCAAGATCAAGTATCAGTTTCTTCTGAATGGTGTTTGTTTCATCCGTCCCCAAGTTGCCTTTGTTTTCCCGCCCACCCACCCTTTTTCTTCGAGGACTTGAATTTCTTAATCAACTATCCATTTTACTGATGTGAAGTCTCTCCATTCTTTTCAATCAATATCCTTATCCGGTGATTCTCATGAAGATTCTAATGGAGATTCAAGTTCGTCACTCTTCACTCATTTTCTTCTCCGGTGGAACCAATTCAATCTTTCGATGTTGATCATATTCTTTTCCGTATTTTAAATGTCTTCTCTTGCCAGTGTACCTCTTAATCATTCACTTCTCGCTATTCATTTGTTCGGGAGTGCTGAAGATATCTCAGAAGATTCGTGTTTTCCACTCTGCATTCATTCAAGATCTTTCGAGGTTGTTATCTCATTCAAGCCATTTAATTCAACCGGTGTTTTCTCTCTTAAATCGTTCAACGGTGTTTCTTTTCAGTGGGCCCTAACCCACATGTCTTTTCCCAGGATCTTACCTGACTCTTCTTATTTTCCCGGAGCTATCCTCAAATCTTCTTTTCGAAGTTTGACGTAAGAATGATTTATCATCAGTCAATTGCCTTTCTCCAAGTTCTTTCAAATTCTTTTCATCGTTGGCTCAACTTTTCCATTCTTCATTCAGGTGTGCCTCAATAATTCTTGGTGGTGCTTCTTGTTGCCATTCTCATCATTTGAAGACCGAAGAAGAGTTTTCCTCCATATCTTGCCCCATTCTCGGCCATCCTCTCATAATTGTTTGATTGTGAGAATTCTTTTCACCTATCCGGAGCAATTCAAGAGTCTTCTCGGTTTGATTATCCGGTGTCCATCAATTCAGGTTTATTCATTCTCAGTTGTCAGTTATCATTCTTCAATACCGGTGCATCACTTAAGTATTGTCTTATCACCTCATGATTTATTCGTTCTTATGTATCTAGATTGTCTCTAGTATCTTCGTTCATTTCACTATTCTTCCCGGTGTTTCTTTATCTTCTCTTAATTCATTTTCAATTCTTACGGTGGTTTGTTCAAGATTCCTCTTCTTACATTATCATACTTCCGTTCTTTCAAATCCTACCGGTGGTTCATCGAAGGCTTCTTCAAGTTTGCGCATTATCTATCTTAATCCTTTCTATGAGAATAAGTAGTATGCCAATTCCTTTGGTTGTCATCAATTTGTATTGGTGGAGGATACGAATAACATAATTCTTATTCTTGCTTCACCTAAATGATGGATTCGTTCCTCCGGAGTTTGTTCACAATAACTAATTCTCGTTGTCAATTGCTCATCTTATCTTTTCCCGGAGATCCAACCTTCTTTCAATTATATTATCATGGAGATCTCTATCTAAATCATTGCGAGGCTTCAATCTTATTCTTTTCATCAGTCAATTATTTTGGATCATTCTTTTATTACCAGAGTTCTTCATGGATGTTCTACATGATGGTTCATCAAGGATTTAATCCCTTCTCAAAGTGGTCATTGAGATTCTTTTCAGAGGAACTCAAGCATTCTTTATCTGGCATTTTGAAATGCAATTCTTTCAACCGTATCGTTTGAGGTGGTATTATGTCATTCCTGATAATTTGAGTTCATGTTTTCATGATTCACATGTTGTCATGAATGAGATATTTTAAATCCATCAATCTCGTCATTGAAGTTACCTTGGGTTATATTTCACCTAAAACCTTCCCTAAGGATTGTTGCTATTTACGGTGCTTACCAATGACCCAAGTTCTTCATTTATCCTCCCGGTGAAATAGGTTTTCTCGTCTCCTCGTTCATATCAATCCTATTCTTTTCCCGTGAGTGGCAGGTGGTCACCTCATGATTTGAGATGTATCCCATAAGACCATATAAAGCTTATTCTTTTCGTTGTTGGTTTTCCAACAACTCCATTCTACCATTTGTTGTAAGCATGCTCCATCAAGATCTTGTTTCTCCTCGTTCATTCCATTCCATTCTTTTTTCTGTTCTGGAGGCATTGTGATGTTGATCTTCTTAACTGATCATCTCGTTTGTCAAAGATCATGTTTTTTTTCATGATTGTCCATTTAACCGGAGTGTCGTGCCCACTTTTCAAGTTCTGTCACCTTACCAAGTTCTTATTCAATTCCTTTTCTTTTCAATCGGAGTGCTACCCGAAGTTGTTCTTCCTTGTTCCTCTTTTCTAACGGAGTGTTCTCAGCTTCGTCATCTCCGTTGTATTCTGTTCTGGATATGGCTTAACCTTTTTTCAGGGTCCTTTGGTTTCACTCGTTTGGCAAAGGAGCAACTTAGTTTTACCTCTTATCTTTCTCTTCCGTTGTTCCTCCGGTGCCATTCTAGATCTCGGGACAAGATCCTCTCATAGTGGTGGAGTGTTGTAACGCCCCAAGACCGGAGATTCAGATGCCATCCATGGATTCTGGGTTTCGTCAGGTGTTTTGTTTTCTTGCTGATTTCCCCTTTGCATCATGTGCCTTACATCATGTCATCATGTCATATGCAACCCGTCTTAAAACCCACTAAATAATTTGTGTGGATCTTCGATCCATTTAAATCGAGGGAAGGGTGACTTCTCTTTATAACATTATCCTCCTAATATTTATGGAGCTATTATAAATATTTCCATTCTTTTGGAATCACCCATAACACACTTGCAAATAATCACATGCCTTTTCTCGCTTCAAGTTTGGTCCCCAAACTTTGTCCATAATTTCTTTCATCGCTTTCCCGGGGCTCGTCCAAAAATCCGAACATTTTTGGACCTTCCTAACCCTCACTTCCTATTCAAACCATTTGATTTTAAATCAAATGAGTTTGAATTTAAAACTTTTCAAAATGCCCACTCCATTTTTCTTGGAACATGCACATTTTTGCGAGTCCGGGAATATTATTCGCATGCCCAAATTCTTCCTCTAACCTTCTTTTATCTCTTTTCCTTTCTATTTATTTCTCTATTTTTTTAAAGAAAAGGAAATAGGAGAGAGAGGAGAGAGATCAGCAGGCCGGCCTCTAGGGCCATCCCTAGGCCCAACCAGCCGCATGCCGGTCCTTTCTTCCAGCGCAGCCTCTAAGGCCCAGCCTCTCCCATCGCTAACATAGCCCTACGCCATCTCGCTCCCTTCCCCCGGTCCCTCTCGCGCCGCCAGGGACAGAGCGCCAGCTCTCGATCCCTCCTCTTTCCCTCGTCTCCTCCCTCAGGCCATCACCACGCATAGAAGACAGAGCCCGATCGCCATGGCCACGCACCCCCACGCCCAGTCCCTCTGTCCGCTACCTCCGCCGCCTTGAAGCCTCTGCTTCTCCTCGCTGGCAAGACTCCTGCGCCTCCTCCATGGCCCTCCTCCTCCGGCCTCCTCGTCGTCCTGCCATGGACGCCGAGCTCGAAGCTCCGGCCGCCCCTGCCTCCATGACCTTTGCCGAGCAGTCCCTCTCCTAGAGCCGCTCGCTGATGTTGCTTTCCATCGAGGCGCCAAGTTCTGTCGATCTGCAGTCATCTCCCTCGCGCCTTTCCTCCTCGCCGGCGTTCTGCTCGAGGACCAGCCCCGTGCACCCCTGTGCTCACGGGTAGGGGACCCCAAGAGCGTTGCGTCGTCTCCCTGCCTCATCTACGGTGCCGGCGTCAACAACAGAAGTGGACCGGAGCCCCTACCTTGCTCCAGCACGTCGTCGACCTCTTGCCGTGGCCTCCTCCTCGCTTCAAGTCCTTGCTGTCAAGCATCATGTCGCCGCCCTGCTACATTCGTCACCGGAGATCGCCAGATCCGGTCGCGTTCGGTCGGATCCTCCCGTCCCTGCCTTGCTGCTGCCCACCAGAGGCCTTCCATCTCGCGTGTGTTTTGGATCAGCAAGGATGAGACACCAAGAACCCAAGAACCCTACCCAGACCGGCAAGCACCTTCTCCGAGGATTTTGCCAAGTACCGTGACATGAACGACCCTCGAACGCGTCAAGTACCACTACCGTCAAGTACCTCTTCGCAAGACCAAGTTCCTCTACGATGCATGTACGACTACACGACGAACCGCCAAGACCCAAGTACCACGACGACCTTCGACTTGTACCCCTACATCGCACCGAAATGCCGAGTTCCTCGCCGAGACCCCGAATATTTACGGAACCTTGTGTGACTATGGATGTGAACGACCACCGTTGAACCCAAGTTACTCGGATTCGTCAAGTCCCTCTACGAAAATGTTGTACGACTACTTCCGTGGCCGAAGGCCCGTGTACAACGACCGTCGCCGTGGACGACTACTTCCTCTACTTCCTCTATGAACCCGAACCACTCCGAGAATGCACCTGGAAGGTATAACCGCCGAGACGATGACCCGTGGACGAAAGCATGTGTGTATGAGATGCATGTTTAGTTGTTGTTTTCGCCCGTGTACGTTAGTCGTTCCTCCTCGGTTTCCATGCCGTCGACCCATGGGAAAACCGGTATCTGAGATCACCCCACCATCCTCGCATGATCTGTTCATCCACATTTTCTCTTGCACCGACATCTCAATGAGTTGTCATGACACCCCTTTTGTTCCGCCATGGCGACCAAATGCTTCTTAATATGCTCTTGTCAACTTTTCTTAAAATTGCATAAAACTTGAGCATGTCATCCGCATCATGTTAACAACATTAAGATGGCTTAAATTGTTGTTGCATCAAATTACTAATGCATATGGGGATTTACCGGATTTGTTGTTTGCTATATCCGGCCCCATTTAAATTGTTTAGATAGATAATCCCTTTATGTTTCACCTCTTGACATGCTTAACAACATTTAATATTGTTGGGTACATAACCGAGAGAGAACTAAATAAGTCATGTGGTGTTTTCTTCAATTTACAACTCCGTTGCATATTGTGCTCCACTTAACTTGTAGTGTTGTTTGTTGCACTTTGCCATGCCATGCATATTTTAACCGGACATGCATCATACCTGTTTGTGCATCATGCCATGTTATGTGTTGGTTGTTTGCTATGTTGTGTGCTTCTTTCCTATGTTGCTTCTTCGGGTTGGTTCCGATAACGTCGCGTTTGTGAGGACCCGTTCGTCTATGTCCATTTGCCTTCTTCATGGACTCGCTCTTCTTCCTTGCGGGATCTTAGGCAAGATGACCATACCCTCGAAATCACTTCTATCTTTGCTTGCTAGTTGCTCGCTCTTTTGCTCTGCCTATGTCGCGATACCTACCACTTGCTTATCATGCCTCCCACATTGTTGAACCAAGCCTCTAACCCACCTTGTTCTAGCAAACCGTTGTTTGGCTATGTTACCGCTTTGATCAGCCCCTCTTATAGCGTTGTTAGTTGAAGGTGAAGATTGAAGTTTGTTCCCTGTTGGAACATGGAGATGTTGTTCCTTGTTGGAACATGTTTACTTGTTGGGATATCACTATATGTCTTATTTAATTAATGCATCTATATACTTGGTAAAGGGTGGAAGGCTCAACCTTATGCCTGGTGTTTTGTTCCACTCTTGCCGCCCTAGTTTCCGTCATATCGGTGTTATGTTCCCGGATTTTCCGTTCCTTACGTGGTTGGGTAATTATGGGAACCCCTTGACAGTTCGCCTTAAGTAAAGCTCTTCCAGCAATTCCCAACATTGGTTTTACCATTCGCCACCTAGCCTTTTCTTTTCCCTTGGGA
>NC_057803.1:302428478-302439359 GCF_018294505.1 Triticum aestivum | reverse complement strand
GGGGCAACTCTGGGCTGGCTTACCCGACGTCTTGCTCATCCGGTGTGCCCTGAGAACGAGATATGTGCAGCTCCTATCAGGATTTGTCGGCACATCTGGGTGGTGTTGCTGGTTTAGTTTTACCCTGTTGAAATGTCTTGTAGAACCGGGATACAGGGTCTGATCGGAATGTCTCGGGAGGAGGTCTATTCCTTCGTTGACCGTGAGAGCTTGTGATGGGCTAAGTTCGGACACCCCTGCAGGGATTTGAACTTTCGAAAGCCATGCCCGCGGTTTGGGCAGATGGGAATTTGTTAACGTCCGGTTGTAGAAAACCTGAAGTTAACCTTAATTAAAATGAATCAACCACGTGTGTAACCGTGATGGTCTCTTTCCGGCGGAGTCCGGGAAGTGAACACGGTTGTTGGAGTTATACTTGACGTAGGTTGTTTTAGGATCACTTCTTGATCATATTTTTATCGACCGTGCTTTGCTTTCTCTTCTCGCTCTCATTTGCGTATGTTAGCCACCATATATGCTAGTTGCTTGCTGCAGCTCCACCTCATACCTTTACCTTACCCATAAGCTTAAATAGTCTTGATCGCGAGGGTGCGAGATTGCTGAGTCCCCGTGACTCACAGATACTTCCAAAACCAGCTTGCAGGTGCCGATGAGTCCGTGCAGATGACGCAACCAAGCTCAGGAGGAGCTCGATGGAGATCTTGTCCTTTGTGTTGTTCCGTTCTAGTAGATCAGTAGTGGAGCCCAGTTGGGGTCGATCGGGGACCTTTGTCACACTTGTGGTTCTTCTTTTATTTTGGTTCCGTAGTCGGACCTTGATTGTATTTGGATGATGTAATGCTTTATTCATGTAATTGTGTGAAGTGGCGATTGTAAGCCAACTATGTATCTCTTTCCCTTATGTATTACATGGATTGTGTGAAGATTACCTCACTTGCGACATTGCTTTCAATGCGGTTATGCCTCTAAGTCGTGCTTCGACACGTGGGAGATATAGCCGCATCGAGGGCGTGACAGCTTGTCTAAGTGTTGGTCCGAACCTGTCAGCCGCCGGTGGCCACCAGGGGCAACTCTGGTTTGGCCTACCGGAATCTTGGACAATCCGGTGTTGCCCTGAGAACGAGATATGTGCAACTCCTATCGGGATGTCGGCGCATCAGGCTGTCTTGCTGGTCTTGTTTTACCATTGTCGAAATGTCTTGTAACCGCGATTCCGAGTCTGATCGGGTCTTCCTGGGAGAAGGAATATCCTTCGTTGACCGTGAGAGCTTGTGATGGGCTAACTTGGGACACCCCTGCAGGGTTTTGAACTTTCGAAAGCCGTGCCCGCGGTTATGGGCAGATGGGAATTTGTTAATATCCGGTTATAGAAAACTTGACACTTAACTTAATTAAAATGAATCAACCGCGTGTGTAGCCGTGATGGTCTCTTTCCGGCGGAGTCCGGGAAGTGAACACGGTTCTTGTGTTATGCTTGAATGTAAGTAGTTCTGGATCACTTCTTGATCACTTCTAGCTTCTCGACCGTTGCATTGCTTCTCTTCTCGCTCTCATTTGCGTATGTTAGCCACCATATATGCTAGTGCTTGCTGCAGCTCCACCTCACAACTTGTTTCCTACCCATAAGCTTAAATAGTCTTGATCGCGAGGGTGTGAGATTGCTGAGTCCTCGTGACTCATAGATACTTCCAAACAGATGCAGGTGCCGACAATGCCAGTGCAGGGGACGCTACCAAACTCAAGTGGGAGTTCGACGAGGATTCGGGCCGTTACTATGTGTCTTTTCCGGTTGACTAGTAGAGGAGCCTAGTTGGGGCAATTGGGGATCTAGCATTTGGGGTTGTCTTTCTTTATTTTGGTTCCGTAGTCGGACCTTGATTGTATTCTGGATGATATAAGTTATATTTATGTATTGTGTGAAGTGGCGATTGTAAGCCGACTCTTTATCCCTTTCTTATTCAATACATGGGATGTGTAAAGATTACCCTTATGTGACATGCCTACCATGCGGTTATGCCTCTAAGTTGTGCCCCGACACGTGGGATATATAGCCACATCGTGGGTGTTACAAGCTGGTAATCAGAGCCTTCCCCGACTTAGGAGCCCCCTGCTTGATCGAATCACTGATGTTATTGAGTCTAGAAAAAAATGTTTTGAGTGTTAGGATTATAATTATCTGAGAGTAGGATTCTTTTTACTCCCCAGTCCCTTCGTTGCTCTGGTGAGGCCTCCTAACATAGAGTTTTGACTCTTCTCTCCTCAAATTTCACTAAAAAAATTTAGGATCACGCGTATCTTTGAATCATTTCGATGGTTTTGTGACGAGAACATTGTTCTTTGTGCCTCCTGACATTTAGGGGTTGTGGCAGTGTCCTGGGGAGTTGAGCTCCGAGGTGTTGTCGTCACAATTTTATCGTTGCAGTTCGGGAATACCTGAGTTCGCCGACATTGAAAATCTCTTTTATGCAGTTGTTGGTGAGATAACCTCGACGCCACCCAGTACTGGGGCGGGAGTTCGGGAGTATTGCCATAACTCGTATAACGGATACTTTTCGAAGGTTGAGGTAAATGATTTCTGAAGGTTTCTTTTTATGTGTTGAAGGATGGATACAGCTGGATGTAGGATTTGTTAGTTTTGGGTGAGATATTATGCTTCCCCTGTATCCCTAACACCTAATTGCATAACCGGAAAGTTTCGGGAGTTGATAAGTGGGAATTCAAGTAGCTCCTACAACATCTTTCCAACAGACACATGATACGATATGGGATCTATCATATGTTTGTTTCCGGCTTATTTTGCAAGACAATCCTTTGTTTTGTTTTGGTTTGTGGTATTCAAGTTGCTTCAATGTCAAGTGTTGATTCCATACCTTTCCTAAGCGGTGTTCTCACATTTCTATGTGAATACTAATCCTTCATGATTATCGAGGTTGTCATGTCAATTCTTTTCAACCGGCGTGTTTCTCTTCAAGTGGATCCGATCATTTCTACATTCGCGAGATCAATTTTCAGTTCTTTGCAACTGTGTTTGCTTCATCTGTCCCAAGTTGCCTTTGTTTTTCCCGCCCTCCCACCCTTTTTCTTCAAGGACTCGGATTTCTTAATCAAGTATCCATTTTATTAATGTGAAGACTCTTCATTCTTGTCTTTCAATGTTTTACCTGGCGGTTCTCATGAAGATGCTCTACAAGTTCATCATTCTTCGTTCTCTTTCTTCTCCGGTGGTTTCAAGTCAAGCTTTGTCGATCATATCTTTTCCTCATTTCAACGTTTTCTCATGCCGGTGCACCTTCTTAATCACCCACTTCTCGCTATTCAATTGTTCCGGAGTATTTAAGATTATCTCAGAAGATTCAAGTTTCTATTCTTAATCCTTTCTAGCTATTTCGAGGATGTTATCTCATTCAAGCCATTTAAATCAACCAGTGCAACCTTCCTTTCAAGTAATCGTTCAACGATATTTCTTTTGAGTGGGCCTTAACCCATAGGTCTTTTCCCAGGATCTTACCTGACTCTTCTAACTTTTCTCAGAGCTATTCCCAAAATCTTTTTAAAGTTTGACGTAAGAATGAGTTATCATCAGTCAGATGGTTTCTCCAAAATCTTATAACTCTTCTCATTATTGGTTCAACCTCTTTTCTTTTCATTCTCCCGGAGTATCTCAACAATTCATGGTGGTGTTTCTCATCGTCATTTTCAACACTTGAAGACCGAAGAAGAGTTTTTCCTCCAAATCTTATCCGTTCTCTCAGAGATTCGTAGTTCAAGCTTGATGCCATCCTCTCATAATTGTTTTTGATTGTGAGAATTCTTTTCACCCAGCCGGAGCAGTTCAGGAGTCTTTTCAGTCTGATTCTCCGGAGGCCATCATTTCGGGTTTATTCATTCCAGCTTTCAGCTCTCATTCTCAAAATCTTACCGGTGCATCGCTCAAGTATTCTCTAGTTAGTTCATGATCTCTTTGTTTCACTTGTATCTAAATTCCCTCAAGTATCTTCATTCATTTTTTTCCTAATTATTTCCGGTGAATGGTGCCTTTGCTACTCTCATTTTCAATTCTTACGGCAGTTCATTCAAGATTTCTTTTCCTTCGTGATCATATCAATTCATTCGTTGATACAGGTAGTTTGTTGAAGACCTTCCCAAGTGATGCTATATCTATCTTAATCCTTTCTACGAGAATAAGTAGTATGCCAAATCCGTTGCTTGTCATCAATCTAAATTGGTGAAGGATACGCATAATGCAATTTTTATTCTTGTTTCATCCAAGCGATTATTTCCTTATTTCGGAGGCTGATCAAAATTCTTGATATTGTTTGGTCATCTTCCTTTCCAGAGTGCCAAGTTGTTCTCGATTATATCATCACAAAGCTCCATTTAATCAATGCAAGGATTCATCTTATTCTTTCAAGCTTCTTTTCCTTGTGATTTTTTATCTATCCAGAGTTCTTCAAGAGTTTCTTCATGGTGGTTCATCAAGGATTCTTTTCATTCTTCAATTGTTCTTCCAGATGTCTCTCGAAACTAAGATCTACCAAGCTATACTCTGAAATAAACATGGTGTTTAACACATGTCTTGTTTTGAGGAGTTTAAACATTCTTCATCTTGCATTTCTAAGTGCAGTTCTTCCAATCTTATCTTTTGAGGTGGTGTTATGTCACTCTTGACAATTTGAGTTTGTGTTTCATGATTCCCATGTTGTCAAGATTGAGATATTTTTAATCCACCAATATCTTCGTTGGAGTTATCTTGTGTCATGTTTCACCTAAAGCCTTCCCTAACGAATGTTACTATTGTGATGCTTATCAATGATCCAAGTTTTCTCCTATCCTCTCGGCGGAAGAAGTTTTTCATCTCCTCGTCGATCTAAAGCAGGCAATTGTTTTCCGTTTGTGGCAAGATTTCACCTCAAGTTTTTGAGATGTTTTCCATAAGGCATCAACAAGCTTGTTCATTTCGTTGTTGATTTCCCAACAACTCCGTTCAATCCTTTGGTAGAAGATGTCATTTTTCTTCCCAACTCTTTCCTTTCCAACGATCCAACTTCTATTCTTTCGTTCTGAGGTGTT
The DNA here is from genome assembly GCF_018294505.1 of Triticum aestivum. Lineage (NCBI taxonomy): Eukaryota > Viridiplantae > Streptophyta > Magnoliopsida > Poales > Poaceae > Triticum > Triticum aestivum. Next base: position 302,434,289 of record NC_057803.1, on the reverse strand, counting down.
GGGGAGTTGAGCTCTGAGGTGTTGTCATCATAATTTTATCGTTGCAGTTCTGGAATACCTGAGTCTAGTACGCCGACATCGAAAATCTCTTTTATGCAGTTCGTTGGTGAGATAACCTCGACGCCACCCAGTACTACGGCGGGAGTTCAGGAGTATCGCCATAACTTGTATAACGGATGCTTTTCGAAGGTTGAGGTAGATGGTTTCCGAAGTTTTCTTCGTTATGTGTTGAAGGATGGATACAGCTGGATGTAGGATTTGCTAGTTTGGGTGAGATATTATGCTTCCCCTGTATCCCCAACACCTGATTGCATAACCGGAAAGGTTCGGGAGTTTCATAGGTGGGAATTCTAGTAGCTCTAGTTCTTCTTCCACGGATATTGGTTTGAGATTGGGATTTCTTACCGATTATTCGTTCTTGAGCCGTACCTTGTTGATTTACTTATCTACCTTAATTCTACGTGGCTTCTCAATTTATGGATATGTGACCACTTCAAGAGAAATGCATTCGTTCATTTTGTTCGGATGTGAAGACTATATGTTGCAATTTTCATTCCGTTGGATTCAGCTTCAATATTTATCTGTCAATGTGCTAATGGTGGTAAACCTCTTCAGGATGGCTCCTCCAACGCGCACGACTCCGAATCCTGATCCGCCACCACCTCCACCTCCTCCAGAGGCATGGCAAGCTGTGATGGCCGCAACCAATGCAAACACACAGCTGATCATGCAAATTCTTCAAGAGCGCAATCAAGGCAGTCAAGGGAATCAAGGCAGCAATCAGAGTCACTTTGCTACACTCAACCAGTTCCTTGCTAACGGGCCAAAGACTTTAAGCAATTGTGTTGAGGCAACCGATGCTGACGATTGGCTTGTGGATCTGTGTAAGCATTTCGAGTGCAGTAACGTCAGGCCTGAGGACTTTGTCAAGTTCGCTTCCTTCCAACTCAAAGATCAAGCTGCAGAATGGTTCCAGCAGTACAAGGACTCCAGAGGTGGACATGTTATCACTTGGGATGATTTCCGTCGAGATTTCCGAGCTCATCATATTCCCCAGAGCGTGGTTGAAAGCAAGCGTGAGGAATTCCGCAATCTGAAGCAAGGCTCTTTGTCTGTCTATGACTACAACAAGTTGTTCCAGAACCTCGCCCGCTTTGCTAAGCAGGACGTCCCTGATGAGAAGTGCATGATATATCAGGTCATGGTTGGTCTCAGAGAAGAAATTCAGCTCGCTCTTGTCCTCTTTGAGCCTTTGAGGTACGGTGAGTTCTACAACATGGCACTGAAGCAAGAGGCTGCTCAGTTGAGGTGTGATGCCTCCAAGAAGCGAGTTAGAGATGTTACTCCTTCTTCCTCTACTCAAGTGGCCAAGCAGCAGAAGTTTTGGCTTCCTCCTCCTCCGTTCCGCCAGCCGTATTAGCAGAAGAGCAAAGGTGGCAGTGCTTCTTCCCACCGACCCAACCCTGGCTTTCAGAACAAGACTTCGTCTCAAGCTCCAAGATCGAGTGCTCCGTATCACTGTCCGCTTTCAGAGGTCACGTGCAACAAGTGCCAACAGAAGGGTCACTATGCCAACAAGTGTCTCAACCAGAGGCATCTTCCTCCACCTCCTGTCAGATCGGCAAGTACAGTTGTGGTCAAGCATAACCCCAAGTACGCCAAGGTCAATATGGTGAATGCAGCCCAGGCAGAGGACTCGTCAGATGTGATTATGGGTAACCTTCCTGTTAACGATGTTCCTGCAAAAGTTCTTTTTGACATGGGTGCATCGCATTGCTTCATTTCCAGACCTTTTGCATCTAAGCATGGGTGGTTTTCTCAAGTTATGCATAAGCCATTAGCAGTCGTCTCTCCGGGTAGATGCTTGCTTGCTAACTACGAAGTTCAGGATATTTCTATCTCGATGGGTGATTTCAAGTTTCTGGCTTCCCCAATGATCCTTGGTAACTCGGATATTGATCTTATTCTCGGAATGGATTGGCTTTCTAAGCACAAGGCTCAGCTTGATTGTGCAGCCAGGCAGATTCAATTGACTCATTCGTCTGAGGATGTAATTGTCTTTGCCGCTCGGGATAATACTATCCGTCTGTTTTCTCTTAATGAGAAGGGTGAATTGGATGCCATCTCTCAAATTCCAGTCGTTTGCGAATACCAAGACGTCTTTCCAGAAGAGCTTCCGGGAATGCCTCCGCACCGGCCAGTTGAATTCGTTATTGATCTTGAGCCTGGCATGGAACCTGTGTGCAAACGTCCTTACAAGCTCGGACCTGAAGAGTTGAAGGCCCTGAAGAAGAAACTCGATGAGAAAGAAAGAATGGGTCTCATCTGGCCTAGTTCTTCTCCATGGGGTTGTGGTGTTCTTTTTGTGAAGAAGAAGGATGGAACGGACCGACTTTGTGTTGATTACCGTCCAGTGAACAAGAAGACCATCAAGAACAAATACCCACTTCCCAACATCAATGAGCTGTTCGAACAACTCAAAGGTTCCCAAGTATTCTCCAAGCTTGACCTCCGTATGGGTTATCACCAGATTCGCATTCGTGAAGAAGATATTCCCAAGACAGCATTCAGAACAAGCTTTGGTGCATATGAATACACTGTCATGTCTTTTGGCCTCGCCAACGCTCCTCCGACATTCTCTCACATGATGAACTTCATCTTCAACACCTACACCAATGACTTCGTTTTGGTCTATCTCGACGACATTCTGGTTTTCTCGAAGAACAAGGAAGATCATGCCAAGAACTTGCGTTTGGTTCTTGATAAGCTCAGGGAACATCAGTTCTACGCCAAGTTCTCCAAGTGTGAATTTTGGCTTGATGAGGTTCTTTATCTTGGTCATATCATCTTTGCCAAGGGCATTGCCGTGAATCCTGAGAAGGTGTCTGCAATTGTGAATTGGGAACCTCCTCAGAATGTGAAGCAACTCCGCAGTTTTCTCGGTCTCGGAAGCTATTGCCGAAGATTCGTTGAAAACTTTTCCAAGATCGCAAAGCCTCTCTCTAATCTTCTTCAGAAGCACGTCAAGTACGTTTGGTCTCCGGAGTGTGATATTGCTTTCAACACTTTGAAAGAGAAAGTGATCACTGCTCCAGTTCTGACTCCGCCTGATGAATCCAAGCCATACGAGGTCTTTTGTGATGCCTCTCTCCAAGGTCTTGGTGCAGTATTGATGCAAGAGAAGAAAGTTGTTGCTTATACATCTCGCCAGTTGAAGCCTAATGAGAAGAACTACCCCACTCATGATCTCGAGTTGGCGGCAGTTGTGCATGCTCTTTTGACTTGGAGACATCTTCTATTGGGAAGAAAAGTGGACATTTTCACTGATCACAAGAGTCTCAAGTACATCTTCACTCAGCCTAATCTCAACCTCAGGCAAACTCCATGGGTCGAGATGATTCAAGAGTATAATCCGAGTATTGAGTATACTCCAGGCAAGGCCAATGTGATTGCTGACGCATTGAGCAGGAAGGCTTACTGCAACAGTCTGATTCTCAAGCCTTATCAACCCGAGCTTTGTGAAGCTTTCCGCAAACTTAATCTCCAAGTTGTTCCTCAAGGTTTCCTCGCCAACCTTCAAGTCTCTCCTACCTTAGAAGACCAGATTCGCCAAGCCCAGGTTCTTGATGCTATGGTGAAAAAGGTGAAGATTGGGATTGCCAAGAGTCAGTCCAAGTACAAGTGCTACCGCCTTGATGACAAGGACACTCTTTTATTAGAGGATCGTATTGTTGTGCCCAAAGGTGACCTCCGTAAAGTGATCATGAACGAGGCTCACAATTCTCTCCTCTCCATCCACCCTGGGAGCACGAAGATGTATCAGGACCTTAAGCAAGCTTATTGGTGGACTCAAATGAAGCGCGAGATCGCTCAATTCGTGAATGAATGTGATATCTGCAGAAGAGTGAAGGCAGAACACCAAAGGCCAGCAGGTCTCCTCCAACCTCTTGCCATTCCAGAATGGAAGTTTGACCACATTGAGATGGACTTCATGACTGGGTTTCCAAAGTCCAAGCGTGGCAATGATGCTATATTCGTTGTCATCGACAAACTCACCAAAGTGACTCACTTTCTGCCTATCAAAGAGTCGATCACTGCAGCTCAATTGGCGGAACTCTATACCTCTCGTATTGTCTCTCTGCACGGTATTCCTCAAGTGATCTCTTCAGACCGTGGCAGCATCTTTACCTCGAAGTTTTGGGATTCTTTGCAGAAGGCCATGGGCACCAACATCCGCTTCAGCACAGCTTTCCATCCTAAAACAAGCGGTCAAGTCGAGCGTGTCAACCAGATTCTTGAAGATATGCTCAGGGCTTGTGTGATCTCCTTCGGCATGAAGTGGGAGGATTGTCTTCCTTATGCTGAATTCTCCTACAACAACAGTTTTCAAGCAAGTTCGGGCAAGGCCCCATTTGAAATTCTGTATGGCAGGAAGTGTCGTACCCCTCTCAACTGGTCTGAAACCGGTGAACGTCAGCTTCTGGGTAATGACTTAATCACAAAAGCAGAAGAAATGTGCAAAGTCATTCGTGATAACCTCAAAGCAGCCCAATCCCGCCAGAAGAGCTACTATGATAGTAAGCATCGTGATTTGGCTTTCGAGATCGGAGATCATGTTTACCTCCGCGGCTCTCCTATGAAAGGTACTCGTCGCTTCGGTATCAAAGGGAAGCTTGCCCCTAGATACGTGGGACCTTTCAAGATTGCCAGCAAGAGAGGCGACCTCGCCTATCAAGTCGAGCTTCCTTCAAACTTTGCAAATGTTCATGACGTGTTCCATGTCTCTCAGCTTCGAAAGTGCATCAAGACTCCTGACCGCACCGTCAACTTCAAGGACATTGAGCTCCAAGAAGATCTCTCTTATCGTGAGCACCCAGTTGCTATTCTTGAAGAGACTGAACGCAAGACTCGCAACAAGTCGATCAAATTTCTCAAAGTCAAGTGGTCACACCATTCCGACCGTGAAGCTACCTGGGAACGCGAGGATCACCTCCGTTCTGAGTACCCGGCGTTCTTTCAGTCCTAGATCTCGGGACGAGATCGTTTCGTAGTGGTGGAGTGTTGTAACACCCCGGATGTAACTTTCCCAATTTGTACTCCAACTCTTGTCGTTTCCGGCGTTAAGTTATAGTTATTTCTCGGGTTCGGGTCTTTGTCTACGTGCGTTGTTTTCGTTGTCATGCATCTCATATCATGTCGTCATGTGCATTGCATTTGCATACGTGTTCGTCTCATGCATTCGAGCTTTTTCTCCGTTGTCCGTTTTGCATTCCGGCGCTTCGTTCTCCTCCGGTGGTCATTTCTAGCTTTCTTTCGTGTGTGGGGATTAAACATTTCCGGATTGGACCGAGACTTGCCAAGGGGCCTTGGTTTACTACCAGTAGACCGCCTGTCAAGTTTTGTGCCATTTGGACTTCGTTTGATACTCCAACGGTTAACCGAGGGACCGAAAAGGACTCGTGTGTGTTGCAGACCAACACCCCTCCAATTTGACCCAAAACCCACCAAACTCTGCTCCATGTCCTAGAGCGTTCGATCACGATCACGTGGCCGAAAACCGCACCTCATTTGGACTTTCCTAGCTCCCTCTATGCCTATAAATAGACCCCTCGTTTTTCGGATCTCCTCCTCCCACCAAACCCTAAATCCCCTCGCGCCGGCCGGACATTGTCCGACCCGGCCGGACACACCACCGCCGCCCTATCCCGCATCGCCACGTGGCTGTACCGCCGCTCGCCGCCGCCCCGGCCAGGAAGGCCCGGATCGGGCCCCCGCGAGCCCGAAGCCACCGCCGCCCAGCTCCGCGCCTCC
>NC_057803.1:302418625-302428115 GCF_018294505.1 Triticum aestivum | reverse complement strand
GGTCGCCCGAGCCGCCGGAGCTCCGGTCGCCCGAGCCGCCGACGTTCCTCGCCGCCACCGCCGCCGCCGCGGGCCACCACCGCCATCGCCCGCGCCTCCTCTCGCCGGATCCGGCACGACCCCGGCCTCTCCCCTCCATCTTCGGCCACCACCGCCATCGCCGGTCGACGAACCTCGGGAGACACGCCGGTGAACAGTGCCGATCTGGATCTGAGATATTTTGGATCGGTTGACTTTCTCCTCCCGAAACCCTAATTTTTATGCAAACTTTGACCGGCTATATCTTCGCATCTGTAGCTCCGTTTTGGGCATATAGCATATCAAAATGTTCGCCTCGATGAGTTCATCATTTCATTCTATTGCATCATTTTCATTTGAGTTCATCTTGATGCCCGAAATGCTATTAGAAGGAGGCTTCGTGAGTTAATTGTCAGATCTGCTAGTTCATCTTAGACTTTTGTCATTTTTGCCATGATTATTGTGTGCATGTTATGCCTGCGAGTCCTACATATGTTTTGTTAAGGATTTTTTATCTTTCCAGAGGTGCAACCCATGCATTTTTAGGATGTGTGTGGTGACTTGTGCAAGCTTGCAAAGTGAGGCACCCGGTAAATCTGTTTTCAGGGACTTAGTAGTTTTCACTAAGTCTGGGAATGTTTAGTTCATGATGCCATATGTTCATGCTGTTTCCTAGTGATCCGTGCCTCTTTTGAGGATGATCAGTAAAGGAGTTTTGTTAATCTTGTAGTGCTCTATCCATCCATGTCTTTATTTGCAATTATGAAGCACCCTAGCTTGAGTCAATCGAGCTCTACTTTTGCTTCGTTGTGAATCTGGGCAGATCGTCAACTTGTTTGGGATTTTGCCGATGTTATTGTAGTTGATCCGTGCATGCTATGCCATTGTTCTTGCCATGTCTAGCTTTTATTTTGTGCCTTCTTTATGGGTGTATGCTTGTCTTGCCATGACTTGCAACGTGGTGAGTGCATCGAGCTCGTAAACATGCCTTCGTGAGTTATATTTCAGCATGTCCCAGTTTTCACTAAGTCTGAAAACTGATTATGTTTTTGCTATGTTCGTGTGCTTGTTAGTATATTTTGTGATCCCTTTTGGCTCAAGGTCGCTAAGGGACTTTTGTTAAGCTTGTTGAGTAGCTCCATTCCATGTCTTTATTTCTCATGTTCAGGTCATGTAGCATGTTGTTTTGCTGCTCCGAAGAGGGCTTCATGATCTGAAATTCCAGACAAGTGTTAATTTCACTAAGTCTGAGATCTGTTTTACCATTTGCGTTTTTGCCATTCTTGTTTGAACCTCTTAATGGATGATTTGGCCGTAGCTCAGTGCTAGACTTTTGTTAAGCATCTTGTGTGCATCCCTGCCATGTATTTTGTTGTCATGTTTGGGTGCTGTAGCATGTTCATTTCATTGCATTTAGATGCCTACTTGCTGTAAATCGCAGACCGGTGTCATATTTGAATCGCTTGCCATTTCCAAACCGTAACTCCAATTCCGGCGTTCTTTATATCGTTTTCAAGCGATTTCATTCCATATTTCCAGTGGAACACTTGGATTTCCAAGTTGAGGCTAGGTTCATGCATTTCCTGTCATATCTTGCATTTTGCATCCCGCATCGCATCCCGCATAGCATATCATCATTGCATCATGTCGCTTGATCCTTGCACGTGGTTGATTGTGTCCTTGTTACTTGTTTGTCTTGTTTGGGTAGAGCCGGGAGACGAGTTCGCTAATGAGGAGCCCGTTGAGTTTGCTTTTGAGGATCCAGTCAACTCTGACAACTGTGCAGGCAAGATGATCATACCCTCGAAATCACTAATATCTTTGCTATGCTAGTTTGCTCGCTCTTTTGCTAGCCAATGCTATGATGCCTACCTTTTGCTTGTCAGCCTCCCAATTGCCATGTCAAAACTCTAACCCACCATCGTCCTAGCAAACCGTTGATTGGCTATGTTACCGCTTTGCTCAGCCCCTCTTATGGCGTTGCTAGTTTGCAGGTGAAGATTGGAGGCCGTTCCTTGTTGGAACATCTATTTACTTGTTGGGGATATCATTATATTGCCATGTTATCTTAATGCATCTATATACTTGGTAAAGGGTGGAAGGCTCGGCCTCTCGCCTAGTGTTTTGTTCCACTCTTGCCGCCCTAGTTTTCGTCATATCGGTGTTATGTTCCTAGATTTGCGTTCCTTATGCGGTTGGGTTATAATGGGAACCCCTTGATAGTTCGCCTTGATTAAAACTTTTCCAGCAATGGCCAACCTTGGTTTTACCATTTTCCACCTAGCCTTTTCTTTCCCTTTGGTTCTGCAGACTCAAGGGTCATCTTATTTTAACCCCCCCGGGCCAGTGCTCCTTTGAGTGTTGGTCCAAACCGTCAGCCGCCGGTGGCTACCAGGGGCAACTCTGGGCTGGCCTACCGGAAGTTTAGACAATCTGAGTGTGCCCTGGGAAAGAGATATGTGCAGCTCCTATCGGGATTTGTCGGCACATTCGGGCGGTGTTGCTGGTCTTGTTTTAACCTGTCGAAGTGTCTTGAGTTACCGAGATACTGAGTCTGATCGGAATGTCTTGGGAGGAGGTCTATTACTTCGTTGACCGTGAGAGCTTGTCATGGGCTAAGTTGGGACTCCCCTGCAGGGATTGAATTTTCGAAAACCGTGCCCGCGGTTATGGGCAGATGGGAATTTGTTAATGTCCGGTTGTAGACAACTTGAACCTTAACTTAATTAAAACGAATCAACTGAGTGTGTTACCGTGATGGCCTCTTCTCGGCGGAGTCCGGGAAGTGGACACGGTGTTGCAGTAATGTTTGCGCAGGTTGTTCTCTAGTTTCTCGCTCGTGCTTTGACTCCTCTTCTCGCTCTCTTTTGCGAATAAGTTAGCCACCATACTTGCTAGTCGCTTGCTGCAGCTCCACTCATTTTGTTACCTTGCCACACCTATAAGCTTGAATAGTCTTGATCGCGAGGGTGCGAGATTGCTGAGTCCCTGTGGCTCATAGATTATTATTACACCAGATGTAGGGCCTGATGATTCCGCTCCAGGGGACGCGTATGAGCTCAAGTGGGAGTTCGACGAAGACTCTCAACGATACTACGTTTCCTTTCCCGATGATCAGTAGTGGTGCCCAGTTGGGGGTGATTGGGACCGTGTCGCATGTTGGGTTCTCTTTTATTTTGGTGCCGTAGACGGGCCATGAGTGTTTGGATGATGTAATGTTATTTATGTACTTGATTAACGTGGCGAGTGTAAGCCAACTATGTTATCTCCCCTTTTATTCATATTACATGGGATGTTGTGCAGATTTCCTAACTTGCGACATATGCCTTCAATGCGATTATGTCTCTAAGTCATGCCCCGGCACGTGGGAGCTATAGTCGCATCGAGGGTGTTACAAGTTGGTAATCACAGCCTTTCCCGACCTTAGGAGCCCCATTGCTTGATCGTTTTTAGCGGCCGAGTTGTGTCTAGAAAAATGTTTTCAGTCTTTAGGAATTATATATCGGAGAGTTTAGGAATTCTTTTACTTCCCAGTCTCCTCATCGCTCTGGTAAGGCATCATGACGTAGAGTTTTGACTCTTCTCTTCTCAAATTACACTAAAAAAAATTTAGGATCACGCGGGTATCTTGGAATCGTTCCGATGGTTTTATGATGAGAACATTGACTTGGTGCCTCCTGTCAGGGGTTTAGTGGAAGTGTCCCGGGGAGTTGAGCTCTGAGGTGTTGTCATCATAATTTTATCGTTGCAGTTCTGGAATACCTGAGTCTAGTACACCGACATCGAAAATCTCTTTTATGCAGTTCGTTGGTGAGATAACCTCGACGCCACCCAGTACTGGGGCGGGAGTTCGGGAGTATCGCCATAACTTGTAGAACGGATGCTTTTCGAAGGTTGAGGTAGATGGTTTCCGAAGTTTTCTTGGTTATGTGTTGAAGGATGGATACAGCTGGATGTAGGATTTGCTAGTTTGGGTGAGATATTATGCTTCCCTTGTATCCCCAACACCTGATTGCGTAACCGGAAAGGTTCGGGAGTTTCATAGGTGGGAATTCTAGTAGCTCTAGTTCTTCTTCCACGGATATTGGTTTGAGATTGGGATTTCTTACCGATTATTCATTCTTGAGCCGTACCTTGTTGATTTACTTATCTACCTTAATTCTACGTGGCTTCTCAATTTATGGATATGTGACCACTTCAAGAGAAATGCATTTGTTGATTTTGTTCGGATGTGAAGACTATATGTTGCAATTTTCATTCCGTTGGATTCAGCTTCAATATTTATCTGTCAATGTGCTAATGGTGGTCAACCTCTTCAGGATGGCTCCTCCAACACGCACGACTCTGAATCCTGATCCGCCACCACCTCCACCTCCTCCAGAGGCATGGCAAGCTGTGATGGCCGCAACCAATGCAAACACACAGCTGATCATGCAAATTCTTCAAGAGCACAATCAAGGCAGTCAAGGGAATCAAGGCAGCAATCAGAGTCACTTTGCTACACTCAACCAGTTCCATGCTAATGGGCCAAAGACTTTAAGCAATTGTGTTGAGGCAACCGATGCTGACGATTGGCTTGTGGATCTGTGTAAGCATTTCGAGTGCAGTAACGTCAGGCCTGAGGACTTTGTCAAGTTCGCTTCCTTCCAACTCAAAGATCAAGCTGTAGAATGGTTCCAGCAGTACAAGGACTCCAGAGGTGGACGTGTTATCACTTGGGATGATTTCTGTCGAGATTTCCGAGCTCATCATATTCCCCAGAGCGTGGTTGAAAGCAAGCGTGAGGAATTCCGCAATCTGAAGCAAGGATCTTTGTCTGTCTATGACTACAACAAGTTGTTCTAGAAGCTCGCTCGCTTTGCTAAGCAGGACGTCCCTGATGAGAAGAGCATGACATATCAGTTCAGGGGTGGTCTCAGAGAAGAAATTCAGCTCGCTCTTGTCCTCTTTGAGCCTTTGAGGTACGATGAGTTCTACAACATGGCACTGAAGCAAGAGGCTGCTCAGTTGAGGTGTGATGCCTCCAAGAAGCGAGTTAGAGATGTTACTCCTTCTTCCTCTACTCAAGTGGCCAAGCAGCAGAAGTTTTGGCTTCCTCCTGCTCCGTTCCGTCAGCCGTATCAGCAGAAGAGCAAAGGTGGCAGTGCTTCTTCCCACCAACTCAACCCTGGCTTTCAGAACAAGACTTCGTCTCAAGCTCCAAGATCGAGTGCTCCGTATCACCGTTCGCTTTCAGAGGTCACGTGCAACAAGTGCCAACAGAAGGGTCACTATGCCAACAAGTGTCTCAACCAGAGGCGTCTTCCTCCTCCTCCTCCTGTCAGATCGGCAAGTACAGTTGTGGTCAAGCATAACCCCAAGTACGCCAAGGTCAACATGGTGAATGCAGCCCAGGCAGAGGACTCGTCAGATGTGATTATGGGTAACCTTCCTGTTAATGATGTTCCTGCAAAAGTTCTTTTTGACAGGGGTGCATCGCATTGCTTCATTTCCAGACCTTTTGTATCTAAGCATGGGTGGTTTTCTCAAGTTATGCATAAGCCATTAGCAGTCATCTCTCCGGGTAGATGCTTGCTTGCTAACTATGAAGTTCCGGATATTTCTATCTCGATGGGTGATTTCAAGTTTCTGGCTTCCCCAATGATCCTTGGTAACTCGGACATTGATCTTATTCTCGGAATGGGTTGGCTTTCTAAGCACAAGGCTTAGCTTGATTGTGCAGCCAGGCAGATTCAATTGACTCATTCGTCTGAGGATGTAATTGCCTTTGCCGCTTGGGATAATACTATCCGTCTGTTTTCTCTTAATGAGAAGGGTGAATTGGATGTCATCTCTCAAATTCCAGTCGTTTGCGAATACCAAGACATCTTTCCAGAAGAGCTTCCGGGAATGCCTCCGCACCGGCCAGTTGAATTCGTTATTGATCTTGAGACTAGCACGGAACCTGTGTGCAAACGTCCTTACAAGCTCAGACCTGAAGAGTTGAAGGAGCTGAAGAAGCAACTTGATGAGCAAGAAAGAATGGGTCTCATCCGGCCTAGTTCTTCTTCGTGGGGTTGTGGTGTTCTTTTTTTGAAGAAGAAGGATGGAACGGACCGACTTTGTGTTGATTACCGTCCAGTGAACAAGAAGACCATCAAGAACAAATACCCACTTCCCAACATCAATGAGCTGTTCGAACAACTCAAAGGTGCCCAAGTATTCTCCAAGCTTGACCTCCATATGGGTTATCACCAGATTCGCATTCGTGAAGAAGATATTCCCAAGACAGCATTCAAAACAAGCTTTGGTTCATATGAATACACTGTCATGTCTTTTGGCCTCGCCAACGCTCCTCCGACGTTCTCTCGCATGATGAACTTCATCTTCAACACCTACACCAATGACTTCGTTTTGGTCTATCTTGACAACATTCTGGTTTTCTCGAAGAACAAGGAAGATCATGCCAAGCACTTGCGTTTGGTTCTTGATAAGCTCAGGGAACATCAGTTCTACGCCAAGTTCTCCAAGTGTGAATTTTGGATTGATGAGGTTCTTTATCTTGGTCATATCATCTCTGCCAAGGGCATTGCCGTGAATCCTGAGAAGGTGTCTGCAATTGTGAATTGGGAACCTCCTCAGAATGTGAAGCAACTCCGCAGTTTTCTCGGTCTCGCAAGCTATTGCCGAAGATTCGTTGAAAACTTTTCCAAGATCGCGAAGCCTCTCTCTAATCTTCTTCAGAAGCACGTCAAGTACGTTTGGTCTCCGGAGTGTGATATTGCTTTCAACAATTTGAAAGAGAAATTGATCACTGCTCTAGTTCTGACTCCGCCTGATGAATCCAAGCCGTATGAGGTCTTTTGTGATACCTCTCTCCAAGGTCTTGGCGCAGTATTGATGCAAGAGAAGAAAGTTTTTGCTTATACATCTCGCCAGTTGAAGCCTAATGAGAAGAACTACCCCACTCATGATCTCGGGTTGGTGGCAGTTGTGCATGCTCTTTTGACTTGGAGACATCTTCTATTGGGAAGAAAAGTGGACATTTTCACTGATCACAAGAGTCTCAAGTACATCTTCACTCAACCTAATCTCAACCTCAGGCAAACTCGATGGGTCGAGATGATTCAAGAGTATAATCCGAGTATTGAGTATACTCCAGGCAAGGCCAATGTGACTGCTGACGCATTGAGCAGGAAGGCTTACCGCAACAGTCTGATTCTCAAGCCTTATCAACCCGAGCTTTGTGAAGCTTTCCGCAAACTTAATCTGCAAGTTGTTCCTCAAGGTTTCCTCGCCAACCTTCAACTCTCTCCTACCTTAGAAGACCAGATTCGCCAAGCCCAGCTTCTTGATGCTATGGTGAAAAAGGTGAAGATTGGGATTGCCAAGAGTCAGTCCAAGTACAAGTGCTACCGCCTTGATGACAAGGACACTCTTTTCTTTGAGGATCGTATTGTTGTGCCCAAAGGTGACCTTCGTAAAGTGATCATGAACGAGGCTCACAATTCTCTCCTCTCCATCCACCCTGGGAGCACGAAGATGTATCAGGACCTTAAGCAAGCTTATTGGTGGACTCGAATGAAGCGCGAGATCACTTAATTCGTTAATGAATGTGATATCTGCAGAAGAGTGAAGGCAGAATACCAAAGGCCAGCAGGTCTCCTCCAACCTCTTGCCATTCCAGAATGGAAGTTTGACCACATTAAGATGGACTTCGTGACTGGGTTTCCAAAGTCCAAGCATGGCAATGATGCTATATTCGTTGTCATCGACAAACTCACCAAAGTGGCTCACTTTCTGCCTATCAAAGAGTCGATCACTGCAGCTCAATTGGCAGAACTCTATACCTCTCGTATTGTCTCTCTGCACGGTATTCCTCAAGTGATCTCTTCAGACCGTGGCAGCATATTTACCTCGAAGTTTTGGGATTCTTTCCAGAAGGCCATGGGCACCAACATCCGCTTCAGCACAGCTTTCCATCCTAAAACAAGCGGTCAAGTCGAGCGTGTCAACCAGATTCTTGAAGATATGCTCAGGGCTTGTGTGATCTCCTTCGGCATGAAGTGGGAGGATTGTCTTCCTTATGCTGAATTCTCCTACAACAACAGTTTTCAAGCAAGTTCGGGCAAGGCCCCATTTGAAATTCTGTATGGCAGGAAGTGCCGTACCCCTCTCAACTGGTCTGAAACCGGTGAACGTCAGCTTTTGGGTAATGACTTAATCACAGAAGCAGAAGAAATGTGCAAAGTCATTCGTGATAACCTCAAAGTAGCCCAATCCCGCCAGAAGAGCTACTATGATAGTAAGCACCGTGATTTGGCTTTCGAGATCGGAGATCATGTTTACCTCCGCGTCTCTCCTATGAAAGGTACTCGTCACTTTGGTATCAAAGGGAAGCTTGCCCCTAGATACGTGGGACCTTTCAAGATTGTCAGCAAGAGAGGCGACCTCGCCTATCAACTCGAGCTTCCTTCAAACTTTGCAAATGTTCATGACGTGTTCCATGTCTCTCAGCTTCGAAAGTGCTTCAAGACTCCTGACCGCACCATCAACTTCGAGGACATTGAGCTCCAAGAAGATCTCTCTTATCGTGAGCACCCAGTTGCTATTCTTGAAGAGACTGAACGCAAGACTCGCAACAAGTCGATCAATTCTCTCAAAGTCAAGTGGTCACACCATTCCGACCGTGAAGCTACCTGGGAACGCGAGGATCACCTCCGTTCCGAGTACCCTGCGTTCTTTCAGTCCTAGATCTCGGGACAAGATCCTTTCATAGTGGTGGAGTGTTGTAACACCTCGGATGTAACTTTCCCAATTTGTACTCCAACTCTTGCCGTTTCCGGCGTTAAGTTATATTTATTTCTCGGGTTCGGGTCTTTGTCTCCGTGTGTTGTTTTCGTTGTCATGCATCTCATATCATGTCGTCATGTGCATTGCATTTGCATACGTGTTCGTCTCATGCATTCGAGCTTTTTCTCCATTGTCTGTTTTGCATTCCGGCGCTTCGTTCTCCTCCGGTGGTCATTTCTAGCTTTCTTTCGTGTGTGGGGATTAAACATTTCCGGATTGGACCGAGACTTGCCAAGTGGCCTTGGTTTACTACCGGTGGACCGCCTGTCAAGTTTCGTGCCATTTGGACTTCGTTTGATACTCCAACGGTTAACCGAGGGACCGAAAAGGCCTCATGTGTGTTGCAGCACAACACCCCTCCAATTTGGCCCAAAACCCACCAAACTCTGCTCCATGTCCTAGAGCGTTCGATCACGATCACGTGGCCGAAAACCGCACCTCATTTGGACTCTCCTAGCTCCCTCTATGCCTATAAATAGACCCCCCGTTTTTCGGATCTCCTCCTCCCAAGAAACCCTAAATCCCCTCGCGCCGGCCGGACATTGTCCGACCCGGCCAGACACACCGCCGCCGCCCTATCCCGCATCGCCACGTGGCTGTACCGCCGCTCGCTGCGGCCCCGGCCCGGGAGGCCCGGATC